>NC_142931.1:107196807-107239307 GCF_046866305.1 Octopus bimaculoides
ATACGTACGTTCTTGATAATTTGACAGAAAATCGAACATTCCATCGTACGATATTACTACCAGAAAGGAAGCATGCGGATCCTTTTTCCAGTTCAATTATATACATACATACTTAGATACACATGCATGCATACATACATGCATACATACATACACACATGCATACATACATACATACATACATACACATACATACATACATACATGCATACATACATACATACTTACATGCATGCACGCATGCATACATACATATTTATATGTACATATATGCACACACGCACACACACACACACACACACACACACACACACACATATATATATATATATGTGTATATGTGTATATATATATATATATATAAATATATACATACATATATATATATATATATATATATATATATATATATATATGTATATGCATATCTATATTAATGTATACCTATCTATCTTACTATCTATTTATATTATATATATATATATACACATATATACATACATACTTAAGTATATATATATATATATATATATATATATATATATATATATGTTTATACACGCACACAAATATGTACATATCTATATACATACATGCAATAGATAGACTGTAGGCGCTTTAATCGAATTCGGATTCAAAGAGAACAGGTCGGAAATGTAGTCAAAAATAGTAAATGAAGATGTCTTCACAACACTTCAGGTTAATGCTTTGTTCTTTAAAATATAGAGCACAATGGGATCTTGCGGTGATAGAGTCGAGAAATGAGCTGATTTAGTACCTAGATACCACGTTCCTCTTCCCCACTTTTACTCTCTACCATTATATGCGTCTGGGAGTCTGTATACGTGTTTGCGCGTGTGATCCTGTGTGTTTGTGTTAGTATTATTTTATGTAGTGAAGAAACTGTTGAGGCGCAACATTTACAAGATCGCTATGCGACCCTCTTAATATTTTCTTTAAATTGGTTTTACCTACCTACCTACCTACCTACCTACCTACATACATACATACATACATATGTATATATATATATATATATATATATATATATATATATATATATATATATATATATATATATATATATATATATATAGGTAAGTGGTAGGTTTGCCTCGATCCTTCAGGGGTAGTCTGAAGCATCGAAGCAACCAGGGGGATGTTTAAATCCGGAGGCACTCCTGGGGTTCACCTGTATGGGTACCATCATGTATGTACATATATATATATATATATATATATATATATATATATATATATATATACATATACATATATATATATATATATATATATATATATATATATATATATACATATATATATATATATATATATATATATATATATATATATATATATATATACATATATATATATATATATATATATATATATGTACATACATGATGTATATACATATATATACATACATGCATGCATATACATACATACATACATACATACATACATACATACATACATACGGTCACTGGTCAATCTTATATACACAAGTACTATAATCTTTTTAGGATCTCGAAAAAAAAATTTTCATGATCCTTCTGATTCTTTTAATGTGCTAGTTTCCTGGTATTAAATTGATATTAATTAATATCGAATTTTTACCATATTATGTTAATTATATATATATATATATATATATATATATATATATCAAAATACATAAGCACATATATATATTTATAAAATAACATGAAAATAAAATTAATATCTAACAATAGGGTAATAAAATATTTTGAATAGCTTGGAAGAAGTTTCATATGGTTAATGTTCTTGTGCAACGAGGCGATGAGTGCAAGAAAAGCGCGGGCAAGCAGGGAATTGATAATATTTTGGCTCAGAGCGTTTGTGTTTTGGATGGTGAGGTGCTCGGCAGAAGATAAAAGTAAAATGACTAGCAAGTAAAAGATACGTAATTAAATCGGTGTTTCCTTGGTAGGTGGTGATGTGATGATACAAAGTGACTCAAAGGTCCTTTGAACTTTAATATAAACCACTTAACTAAGCTCAGTTGAAATCCTTAATGTATTTCTCGTCTCTACTTTTCCTGTATATCACTGACACCCCTCATCTCCTAACCGCAGTTTCAGTCACTGTCTCCACCTGCAATCATTAACCTCGCTCTGCTCCAAACCTCTTCGCGATGATTATCATGGTTTAGTGATTCTAAGATAGCTGTTCTACTGCTGTGTAGTTTATATTCTAGTTCTCCGAACTAACCCAAGCATTTAAATTAGTTATATACTATTACTATAATAGTGGGTCATTTCTAAGAACAATGGATATTCTCCCATCTTGTGGTAATGACATTATTCTGAAATGAATGTACGTATGAATGTATGCATGCATACACGTGTTATGTGTGTGTGTGTGTGTGTGTGTGTGTGCGTGTGTGTGCTTGTGTGTGTATATATATATATATATATATATATATATAATATATGTCTGTCTGTCTCACTCTCTCTCCCTACATATATATGTTTATGAATATGTGCTGCACATGTGAAACCATGTGTTGAAACGAATATTGCTATATTTTGGGATGACCATTTTTTTCTTTTTTGTTACCAAATAAACACACGCACTCTATATACATCCCTCACTCGTTTATTATTCAGTTCTATATTTAAGAGATGAGGAATTGTTTACATTATTTACATTATTTACATTTGACGGATATTCGTCCTCATCTTGTTTGTTGTTAACACAACGTTTCGGCTGATATACCCTCCAGCCTTCGTCAGGTGTCTTGGGGAAATTTCGAACCTGGGTTCTCATTCCTATCGATGTTACTATTATTATTATTATTATTATTATATTATTATTATTAATCAGGTCGCTGCCGTGAATCGAACTCGGAACATTGGGGTTAGTAGCCCGCGCTCTTAACCACTACGCCATATGCCCGTGGGCAATTATGGGGTGAATTTTAAGGCTTATAAATCTATTATTTTTCTATCCTTCCTCAATACCGGTTCCCATATGCTATTCATATCTGCACTCGGTCTGCTTAGGAGGTTGTTGTGTCCTAGCATATGTGCTGCTTCTTTTAGCTTTCGTATTTTCTAGTGTTGTTCCCTGTCTATTATTTTAACTTCATCCCACGTCGTGGCACCTTGGACAAGTGTCTTCAATAGCCTCAGACCGATCAAAGTCTTGTAAGTAAATTTGGTAATCGGAAGCTGAAAGAAATCTGTCGTATATATAGAGATGTACGTATATATTTATGCGTGTGTTTGTGTCTGTGTTTGTCCCCGCCACCATCGCTTGACAACTGTTGTTGGTGTTTTTCCGTCCCTTTAACTTAGCGGTTCGGCAAAAGATACCGATAGAATAAGCACTAGGTTTACAAAGAATAAGTCTTGGTGTTGATTTCTTTCCGGCATGCTTATGAACCTTCCTTAGGTCTGCTATTGTAATGTCCTCCCACGCTTGCTCTTGTAAATTTTAGTAGGATCCTTCTGTGCGTCTAATCCAGTATACATTTTCCTCGTATGTCTTCTCATCACTTCAAATCTTTTCCCAAACGTTTTCTACTTCTTCCTTAGGAGTGGAGTCTTCTACAGTTATTTTCTCTTTCCCTGTTCCTCTGTATAATGTTTTCGTATTTGATGTGGACAATTTATTTTGCTTCTAAAAATTGTTTCTTTACTCAAATCTTTGTATTCTTTGAGATTTTGCTTGAACTTTTTGTTTCAGTGTTTATTTTCTTGATATTAGTTCTTCTTTTGGTGAGAATCCATATTTTCTCTTCATCTTTCTTCCTTTTCTGGATCTTACATCATTTCCACAAATTAGTTTATTTAATGTTGATATTTCCCTTCTCATTAATTCAATCGCTTTTTCAGTTTTACTTCTCCAGTTTGGATTTCTTCCCAGTTTGGTTTTCCTTTTTTTTTCGGAGGTATACAACTGGTTCCAATTGCTTTAGCAGATGCATAAACAACTAACTCAGTAACATCGGGTTTTAATTCTTGTATGATTTCTTTTGTTACATAATTGCCAATTTTAATTTGTTTTATATTTTAGTTTGTCTTTGAGAGTTTATGAAGTGGTTCTCCATCATTCGTACTTGTATGTCTTACAACTTCTCACTTGTTCAGAATTTTCTGCTTCTTTTCCCATCAAATATTCTGTTCTTTAGCAAATGTGTGGTCTTCAAATACTGTTTCTTTGCCACTTTCTTGGCTATCTTTATCAGGTTCATTAGAATTTCTTATTCCCTCAGGCTTTTGCTTGATTTAGTCAGATGACAGTCTTCAGTTAAAACTCGTAGAAATGTGTGTGTGTGTGTGTGTGGGGGGGACTACTCTCTTCATCTGATTCTTCATTTCCTTCCCGTTTTATATTTAAGCCATTTTTCGCTGCGTGCTTGATCGCGATTGTTTCACTATCTATTAGTCTATTATTTCTAAAGATATTCATCCTAATATTTGCTAACTTGTTTTCATCCAAATAGGGCCTGTTGTCTTGATTTCGTTTTCTCCATATTTTCTAAGATTTTGCGGCGTGTTTCTCTTCAGATGGCCTACCTAATGCATAGTAATATGCGCATATTATTTCTTTATGCTCTGATCCTCTTATAGTTTTCTTTCTGTGGTGGCTGTGGTGGTTAACTTGGAAGGCTCGAGTTGGGGCAGTTCCTTTTCAAGTGACCATCCAGGTTCGTATTCGTGACTTTGTGCCGGTGGATGACTTCTCGACTCCAGACTGAGGGACGCGCTTCCAGATTAATCATAGGACAAGTGATTTGGTGTACTGTTTTAATTTTCCTTTCTGTTTCATAAAACATTTTGTGCTACATTAATATTATTATCATTATTGAGCCCCGTGTGGCCAATGCAGAGGAGGTTATTATTATCACTAACATTATTATCACCTCCACCATTATTGCCGTTACAATTACCACCACCATGCCATTGTAGCAGCTGTGGCTATCATTGATCACAAATTCTACCTATCTCTTCATGAGCTGGTGGAGATGCGGTTGCTGTCTATCGCAGCTGCCGAGGGCGGGTAAAGTCAAGTCTGCTGGTTTTGCTCTAAATACTGTGTAGTATTGTTAAATGCTATTGGCTTCATCTCTTGCCTTGTTCTGTATTTGAGATCGTCATAAGTACATGTGAGTTGGTGGGTTGGATAGTAGGAGGAAGAGACAGCCTCACGGGCACATCCGAATACCACCAGTCTATAAATAACTTCAACAAATGCGGTCAGCTAAGGCCAGAATATGTGTTTGCTACCACCACAATCAACGAGAGCGACGGAAAACATTGGAGATAACCGACTCAGCATGTTTTGTTGTTTCAATTATCTCTTTTACTCTTTTACTTGTTTCAGTCTTTTGACTGTGGCCATGCTGGAGCACCGCCTTTAGTCGAGCAAATCGACCCCAGGACTTATTCTTTGTAAGCCTAGTACTTATTCTATCGGACTCTTTTGCCGAACCGCTAAGTTACAGGGACATAAACACACCAGCATCAGTTGTCAAGCGATGTTGGGGGGACAAACACAGACACACACACACACACATACACACACACACACACACACACACACACACACACATACACACACACACACTCACATATACATACATATATACGATGGGCTTCTTTCAGTTTCCGTCTACCAAATCTACTCACAAGGCTTTGGTAGGCCCGAGGCTATAGTAGAAGACACTTGCCCAAAGTGCCACGCTGTGGGACTGAACCCGTAACCATGTGGCTCGTAAGCAAGCTACTTACCACATAGCCACCCCAGAAAATATATATACACACCATTTCTTTTTTTCTTTTTGCTGTGCTTTATAGTTTTCATAATTGTGCAATTTGTAAATATGTCAGTTGGTTATCTGCTTCATTTAGTATTAGTTCTGGAGAGAGTTCTGAGTTTTGGATTTTGGAGATGCATCTTTCCTGATTATAAAAGAAATTAAGGGATTATGTACTCACTAAGAGTGGCTTATTTTGAAGTTGCTTAAGTTAGATAGCCGGAGGCGTTTAAGAGTGTTCTTGTTAAAAAAGAGATGTTTACATATCGTATAAGCATATCGTATAAAGGGAAGAAATTTTTAAATATTCTCAGAAAATCGTTGATATTCAAGCTTTAAAGTTATATGCAAGACGATTGTTTGTGTGTTCGGACAGAGGCAGCTGTAGATAGTTAAGTGCTTTAAAAGTTATTTTTTGAAAAGAATTTTAAATACTCACAGAAGATCATAGATATTCAATTTTTTAAAACATATATACGAAAAATGATTGTTCGAGTGTTTGAACATAGAAAACTTTATCATTAATATTATTCTACCGACTTTATCTTTCATCCTTTCGGAATCAGTGAAACACTGAGGTCAATGTAATCGACTAGCCTCCTCCCACCAAATTTCAGGCCTTGTGCCTATAGTAGAAAATATTATTATTATTATTATTATTATTATTATTATTATTATTATTATTATTATTATTATTATTATTATTATTATTATTATTATTATTCAGTAGTTTTATTTTTATAACGTGCTTTCACTTCACTACCGAGCGCAGCACTGTGCGCCTTGGGTATGTGCTGTGGTTTGCGGTGGTGCTCTTATGGTTACTGTATTGAAAGTGTTTTGCGTAGGATGTGTGCAGTGCCCAGTAGTGCAATTTTCTGTATGTTATATATATTTGTAAGTCCTGGTGTTTTTGTTATGTATTTGTCTGAATATTTTTTTATTATACCTAAGGCACCTACTATGATAGGAATTGTTTCTGTTTTTAGATTCCACATTCGAGTTACCTCTATTTCCAGGTCTTTGTATTTTGATACATCAATTAGAAAGCATTTTTTTTCTTCATGATCTTTGACAACTATATCTGGTCTATTGGCCTTAATTTCTCTATCTGTGTGTATTGGCATATCCCAGAGTATGGTTGCTTTCTCGTTTTCTGTGACCTTTTTTGGCGTGTGTTTATACCATCTTTTTTCTGTTGTTATTCCATAGTGTTGGCATAGCTTCCAGTGTATATAGGTCCCAGCTCTGTCGTGTCTTTGAATATATTCCTTCTTAGCCAGGACTGGGCAGCCAGATATAATATGATTTATTGTTTCTTGTCCATCTCCACATATTCTACAGTTACTTGTTATGTTTCTTTTCATTATATGTTTTTGGTAATTTCTGGTTGGGAGGCTTTGGTCTTGTGTAGCAATTAAAAATCCTTCAGTCTCTGCTTTGAGTCCTGAGCTTCTCAACCATTGCTGGGATTTTTCTCTGTCTATTTCTTTTGCATTTAGTTTAGCCCAGTATTTACCATGTAGGGGCTTTTCTTGCCATCGTTTTATCATGGTCCGTTGCAGTTCTAGTTTTAGTTTGGATTTCATTTGTTTTATAGCTTTTGTTGTTTCTTCTTCTTCTTCTTCTTCGTATTTGTTAGGTAGATTGATTTCTTGTTTGTATTTGTCAGCTTCCTTAAATACTGAAAACAGTTTTTTGTTTTGCTCGTGTTTTGTGGCTATTCGTATTAGTTTTCCTTGCTTCTGGAGTAGGTATTTTTGCAGTCCTATGGTGGTTATTTTATAATAGTTTTCCAGCTGTATAAGACCCCTGCCACCGTCTGTGCGTTGTATATATAGCCTTTCTATGTCAGATTTTGGGTGGTGCATCCTACATCCTGTCATTATTTTTCTTGTTTTCCTGTCTATTTTACATAGTTCGTTTAGTGTCCAGTTAAGGATGTTGTAGCTGTAGCTTATAACTGGGACAGCTAAGGTGTTGATACCCATTATCTTGTTTTTAGCATTGAGCTCTGTTTTTAGTATTGATCTAACTCGTCTATAGTACTCTTTCTTTATTTTTTCTTTCATTTGTGTATGTTGTATTCTATCTAGTTCATTGACTCCTAAATATTTGTATGGTTGGCTTTCGTCTAGTTCTCTTATTTCATTGGCTTTATCTAGTGTTATATTGCTACTTTTAACTAATTTTCCTCTTTTCAGGTTGCTTTGGCACATTTTTCTAATCCGAATTTCATATCTATTTCCTTGGTAAAGCCATGTACTGTCTGTTGTAGTGTTTCTAGCTCTTTGTCATTTTTAGCGTATAATTTTAGGTCATCCATGTATAAAAGGTGGCTGACTGTTTTCCCATAGCATTTGTAACCGCATCCAGTTCTATTTAGCAATTCAGTTAAAGGTGTGAGTGCCAGGCAGAACAGGAGTGGAGAGATCGTGTCTCCCTGGAATATTCCTCTTCTAATGGGGATGGCTTTCGTTTTCACAAGTCCCTCTTTTGTTTGGAGCTGTAGCACTGTCTGCCATTTGTTCATTGAGTGTCTTATGTATTTTATAATAATTGGTGCCACCTTGTTTATGGCTAGTGTTTCCAGAACCCACGTGCGGGGAACACTGTCGAAAGCCTTTTGGTAGTCCACGCAGGCCATACTGAGGCCTTCCTTCTTTCTGCGGCTGTCTTCCGTTATGGCTTTATTGATCAATAATTGATCTTTACAGCCGTATGAGCCCTTGCAGCATCCCTTCTGCTCTTCTGGAAACAGGTTGTTATTTTCCAGGTGCTTACTTAATCGCTGCGATATTATTGCAGTAAAGGCTCTGTAGATCGTAGGGAGACAGGTTATAGGTCTATAGTTTTGTGGTTTCTCCGCTTCCGTGGATTTGGGAATTAAGATGGTTTTCCCCTTTCGTGAGCCATTCAGGAATTGTCTCTGGCTCTGCTAGTATTTTGTTAAAGTTTTCTGCCAGCTTTTTATGCACTCCTGTCAGGTGTTTTAACCAGAAGTTGGGGATCTTGTCGTGTCCAGGTGCCTTCCAGTTGCTTAGTCTTTGCAGTGTCTGGGTGACCTCTTCAGTTGTTATAGGGGTCCAGAGTTGCCCAGGTGCTAAGTTCGTTGTTTTAATGGTCCTTTTCTGGGGTTGTTGCTTCACCGACCATATTTGTTTCCAGAATTCTTCAAATTCTTCTGCTGTTGGTGCTGCAGTAATGTCTATTTTATTTTTACCCAGTTCTTGGTAGAGTTTTTTGGGGTTGGATTTGAACTGTTTGTTTTGTTCAAAGAACTTGAAAAGGGATGATAGGATCCTATCATCCCTTCTTTTTTATTTGTTCATTATGCCATGTGGGCAGTGTCTGATGATTGTTCTAAGACACCAGACGTGTTAAAAATAAACTCAGTTTGGCATGCCGTCAGCCCATCACACTAATAGTAGAACATAGCAAAACATATATTGTGTTTATTAAATGATATATATATACATATAAACAATATTAGAAATAAGGATTACTCCGAAGTAGCAATAGCATTACCTTTAATTCTATAATTGTATCATAATAACATTAAATAAACTAGTACATAAATTTACTTGTCTTTTTTTTACTTTGCTGATTTTAATAGCTAGTAGAGTCGACTAGAAGTTGAGCAATCAGTTGAAATAATTGATCTGTTATATTCTTGACAGAAAATTTTAATAGCTTAATCACAATTATTTCAAAACACGCATCCAAGAAAAGTACTGTTCACCTTTTAGGATTAAAAGCCATTAATATTTAATTCTATGTTATCTTTTGTTGTGTCTGGGGAGAGTAATTTTATTTTAGTGCTTTATTGTTTAACACACTCACCGGTAAAGATTCCAGTCATTTACATATTGATTTTTTCTAAAATTTTCGCTACGTCATGCAACCGTTTCAGTGGTCGTTGACTCAGGTCCGTTATCCCAGCTGCGTTCTTTTTGTTTGTTTGTGCGCATGTGTGGGTTAGTGTATGTGCGCATACACATGTATGTATGTATGTATGTATGCATGTATGTATGTATGTATGTATGTATGCATGCATGCATGCATGTCTGTGTGTACGTTTGTATGTATATACGTTTGTATGTATGCATTCTGCTTATTTATGTGTTTGTGTGTTCGTGTTTGTGTGTGCGTTTGTCTGTGTGTGTGTGTACACCTGTATACAGAATACTTACATACAAACGGGTATACATACATACGTATACACACACACACATACATGCATACACACACTTACATACATGCGCACACATACTGATCCACACACATGCGCACAAATAAGCAAAACGAAGGCAGCTTGGATAACAGACAGAGTCAACGACTATTGAGAAGGTTACAAGACGCAACGAAAAATTTAGGAAAAATAAATGAGTGGAAATTTTACCGGTGAGTGCGTTAAATAATATGGCACTAAAAGAGAATGACTCTCCTCAGACACAACAAAATATGCTTCAGCACACGAACTCACATAAAGAATGTTGCAAACCAAATCCCAAAACGAAATGGATATTATATATTATGATATTATGTTATAGGATGTATCATAAAATGTAATATGATATATAATATAGCATCATAATACAGGGTGTCCCAAAAGTCACTGGTTGGTTTCAATTTCTAATAACGTCCCTAACTTTACAAACAAATACATAAAAATTTGATACAATATAAAGGTCATAATAGAAATTAATATGCACAAGTGAAATTTTGCAACACTACTACATCACATATGGAAAATGACATCACTTAAATGGCAACCATTTTCGGCCTCCCACGCCCATGCTCTTTTCACAACTTGCACCATAACACCCTCAAAAGTTTCAGACCCCACTTCTCTAATTTCTCTATTGATGTTCTCCTTCAGTTGAATAAGGGTTTCCGGTTTGTTGACGTAAATTCTCTCTTTCAGGTATCCATGATTAAGACCTTTTTGTGCACAGCCGTTCAAAGTAGACCTCACACATGATTTCAGCAAGATGGGACAACTGCTCATACCGCAAGAGAAACAATGCAGTTGTTAGGGCAGTGTTTTGGAGAGAGAACAATCTCCCGCTACGGCAATGTCAACTGGCCTACACGTTCCCGAGACTTGACTAACCCGGATTTTTTCCTGTGGGGATAGCTGAAAGAGAGAGTTTACGTCAACAAACCGGAGACCCTGGTGCAACTGAAGGAGAACGTCAATAGAGAAATCAGATATGTGGGGTCCGAAACTCTTGAGGGTGTTATGTTGCAAGTGTTGGAAAGAGTATCGGCATGCGAAGCTGAAAATGTGATGTAGTAGTGTTGCAAAATTTGACTTGTGCATATTAATTTCCATTATGTCCTTTATAGTGGTATCAAAATTTCATGCATTTATTTGTAAAGTTAAGGAAGTTATTAAAGATTGAAACTCATCAGTAACCTTTGGGAAACCTTGTGTGTCATATATTGCAATATCTAACATCACCTTATATTATAAAGTAAAATGTGCAATAACGATAAATTTTTATCTGAACAACTGCTTGTAAATGTTGAAGAAGTTTTATTAATCGTAAAAATAGGTTATAAAAAAACATCCACGTTTAATTCTGATTGAAGAAGAACGGTTAAATTTTCTCAGGTGTTTGCAACCACTACATGAAGAATCTTGTTTTATATAGTTCGTACACAATAGAAAACTACTTTAAAAGTGGCTAGAGTCGTGTGCGATTGTGTTTATTGTGTAGTAGCTTTTTCAATGAAGACAATTCAAACAGTTAATGGTTTTCTCTTCAAGTAATCCATTATTAAACTTCAGTCTTCGTGGACAAACTATAGTTTGTATATCGTTCAAACCGGCATAACTACAGGGTCTTACCCCCCAGACTTTGGGAGGTCATAACTTTCAGAAAAATGAATATTTTTTAATGAAACTTTCTATGCATATAGTATTTACTATGTAGAATCCGAATATATCCGGTGAAAGTGTTTTGGAATGTGGGTGGGGGACAATTTTCGGAAATTCCAACAGAGTCCACTTAAATTCTTCTTAACTTCCAGGAAAATTAATATCTTTTCGTGAAATTTTCTACAAATATACTTTGATGTATGTACATTTCGAGCATGTAGGAATTTTGAAGGAAAAAACTGCAGGTTATTTTTGAGAAGCGTTCCCCACTCGGTGGTGTTTCGGAGCAAGTCGTCCATATTTGTTTCATTTTTCTCTATTATGTGCGTATGTGCATCCATAGATTTCTAGACAGTGAAGAGAAGCCGTCATAAGAAAACTTTCGTTAAAAATAACATGCACACGATTTCTTTTCTCAATAGAAGTAAATTCCAAAGTAAACTTTTCTAGTAGAGAAGTAGAAGAGAACAGGAGCAAAAATAGGAATATACACGCACGGTTAAATATAGAAACTATCACAGTGTCGCTTCCCGAAGAATTTGAAAATGTTAGCTTTCCGAAACTTTTTTTTCAATCTTGCAAAAACACGAAGATTAAGAATAAACAGAAAAGTTCTACATGCTCGAAATGTACATACATCAAAGTATATTTGTAGAAAATTTCACGAAAAAATATTAATTTTCCTGGAAGTTAAGAAGAATTTAAGTGGACTCTGTTGGAATTTCCGAAAATTGTCCCCCACCCCCATTCCAAAACACTTTCACCGGATATATTCGGATTCTACATAGTAAATACTATATGCATAGAAAGTTTCATTAAAAAATATTCATTTTTCTGAAAGTTATGACCTCCCAAAGTCTGCGGGGTAAGACCCTGTAGTTATGCCGTTCAAACCTATATAAAACCACACTTGCAGACGTTAATATTGAAAGGAGATTTGAATAGAGATCTTTTCACCGCAAATTCGTTTTAAGAGTTGTCACGAAGCTAAATGCAACACTAAAACATGTACATCTATCTATCTATCTATCTATCTATCTATCTATCTATAGACACACATACATATATAAAAACACACATACACAAACTCACGCACATACATACATACATACAGACAGACAGACAGACATACGCACACACACACACACACACACGCACACACATACACACACACACACACACACACACACACACACACACACACACACACTCACACATGATACAACGAAGGCAAGTGAGCCGAAATTTCGATTTTACTGTCACCTTTCTCTTATAAAAGTTTAATAAACACCTACCGTATTAAAAATATTGTGTAAACCTTCAGTTCAATGCTAAATCGTTTTTATTATGTGTATACATACATACATGCATACACACATACACACATATATATACATCTATATGTGTGTATGCATATATGTATGTATGTATGTATATATGTATGTATGTATGTATGTATGTATGTATGGACGGATGGATGGATGGATGGATGGATATTTGTTCCTTCATAAAACAAGTCAAAAGGAAGATGGGAAGGCGTTAGCAGATGGAGTGGCTATTGTTGTTGTTGTATCTTGCGTTCGTTAAGCTTTTTTTTCAACTTTTCTTTTCACTCCACAAAGATTAGCTCCGATGGTGATACTAACGTTAGTTGGTCCGGCTCTGCTCTTCCGTTTCAGACATTTTGCCATAATTCTGGGTATTTTAGAGAGTTGACTTGTGTGAAAAGGACATTCTTGTGCTCTTTTCTTGGTGCTTAGTTCCCCGAAGAAGGATTCCGTTTTTAATTTCAATCACATGCCCTACCCATCGTAGCTGGTGTTCGTCATGGTTGATTCAAGAATTCGACTTTGGACGTTTATCTGGGAGTGCTTTTCTGGTAACATAGTTCGCCTTTTTTTGATGTTTAAGGATGTTTAACATATTTTGGTGATGATCATAGTTTATGTTTTCGATGTTCCGACGGCAAATGAGTCTATGTTTCACAACGGTATAATAATTTCCAGATAATGATTTTTTTGGGGGGGTTTAATCTTAAAGGCCCATTTTGTCCGTTTCCAAATATTAAGTGGGCTGATCCAATTCTTTGTTCCTCGTCCTTTTCAGACATACATTTCTTAGCAAGAAGATTTCCAAGACTGAAAAATTGGTCTACTTCTCAGAGAGTTGTATCAGAGATAATGTTGAAATCAGGAAGGCTTCACTTCGGAGCAGTCGGGCGAGGACTTTGGTCTTCTCGTTTTTCCTTGTAAGGCCCAAATGATTATATGCTCTATGATGTTGTTGACTGATATCTGGAGTTCTAGATGAGTACGACAGAGAATATCTTTTTCATCTGCGCATTAAAGTTCTTTGTGAGATCGAAATATGGCTATGTTCAATATCCCACAGACAAAACGGTATCTGTTGTCAACATCCACATTGTCTGGAGAAATCTCAAGAACTATCACAGACAAACAAAAGAACATGATGTAAGAACACAACATTTATTTAACATATATTTAACCAGAAATTGTTTAGAAAGTTTTGCTCTGATTGCAAACGAAAGAGAAACTGCAATGAAGACAAGAATGTCTGGCTCTAAGAAGAAAAGAGAAACAATATTAATGCTCTATAATTTTGAAGAAACTATATGTAACCGCGGGAATAACAAAAGAAGTAATATTTTGAGAGAAATTAAATTTGTCTTCATGAATATTAAAAAGAAATGTCAAGAAGAAACATTGATAAGAATTATAAAGTATTAAAAGCGTTTGATGAAGTAGTCGGCAATGAAATATTTATATTGCGACAGAATATTCTAAGTATTAACTAAAGCCATATGAATCAAACTTTGAGAAATATTAAGAATGTTTGTAGATATGGGTAGTTAGATCAGTAAATATAAACATATAAATAGGTGAATAGAAATACATTGTTCAATAAAGATGAAAGCTACGTAATCTGGTATAAAAGAATGCCATGAGGCTAAATGCAAGAACTCTCACGAAACGATCTTATCATAACTTCAATGAAATTTAATTAACGAAAATCAAACAAAGCTGAAAAAAAGAGGAAAAAATTCCAGACATCAAATGAAAATATGGACATAAAGGAATTATATAAATATTTTGAGAATGCTGCACAGTTCAGTAAAAATTATGTTGACGAAAAAGTGAATGATTAATTACGAAATATAACTATTAATAAAAGTAATAGTTGCTAAAAGAAAAAATGTCTGGATTGGAAGTTTTAATTAGAAGGGTAAAAAGAATAGATACAATGGATCAAGAAAGATTTCAAAAATTAGGCAATTTAATAGGTTATTACTGATGTTGAAGTCCTAATTGAATATATGTGGAGCCCAATGGACAAATGTTAATCGGTTGTGTTGAATAAATTATTGAATAAATAGAATCTTTTAAAAATGGACCTGAACCACTAATGAGATACAGAACGATTCTAAAAAAGAACATCATCAAAAGAAAAACAGGTATTATCTTCTAGGATGGCAAGCTGTAGAGTATATCGAAGCAGTCTTTTCTATGTGAAACACCGAAAATACATTACAAACTTAACATACGTAGCTTTCGTCAACATAAATTTTACACGCATGGTTTCTTGGCGGGATCGATCTATAGATTGTTCTTGTAAACATTTCGAACATAATTAACTAATATTGTTGATAGATTACAGGCTGGTTAATACACACACACACACACACACACACACACACATTCCGTATTGCATTTTGCTATCTTTTAAAACAGATTTAATTCCCTCCAATTTGATCTCATCTTTTTTCAAAGATAGTGATTTTACTGCCTTAAAATATTATAGATACATACTGTATTTTTGTTGTATTTTCAAGTTCTCAATCGATGTTAATATCGTGTATCTCTTCCTGAGATATCCCGCAAATCTAGTAAATCTAAGTGAAGTTTACTTTGAATAAATAATTATAGTAAGTGATAAATCGTTTATTATTAATGCTACGTATAATATCAGCTACAATAGAGGTAGTGGAATAATGACAACTTAACGGAATGGGAGTTAAAAGTCTTCGTATACTTGCTAGATGTGAGAAAGTGCTCCATTAAAGCTGCAGAAAACAACTTTAGTTGTCTACTCTATATACTGAGGGCGAAAGATATACGAAATCAGGTTACCTTCCTTTGTCTAGCATTCTTGCTTGCCCTAGGAGAGGTCTGGATTTAGGGTTTTGTGTGGTGGGTCCGGGTACGTCTCTAGTGAATAAGTAAACGGGGTGTGTCCTTATTAGCCGATTCAGTATTGCACTTATTAGTAGGTATATGAAAGTTGGAGGGGGGACTTTCCATAGGTTCCTAAAATTAGGCGCATACTGTGAGGGTTTATAGAGATTGGAATAGGTATAAGTGGTATTTCGGCCGAGTACAACTGAGGAAGAACTACTTGAATTTGCTTAGACTGTGGAGACCGGGTCCCATGACCAGGGGGTAGTAATTAGTATTCCGTGCTAAAAAGCCAGGGTTATTCCAAGTGGGTATAGATTTGATTTTATCAGTATTCTCACTCCTTTTGAGCGCATTGAGTGTAGTAATCTTCAGTAGATTTGCCCGGGACCTAAACTCTTGTGGGTGGAGGCGCAATGGCGCAGTGGTTAGGTCAGCGGACTCGCGGTCGTAGGATCGCGGTTTCGATTCCCAGACCGGGCGTTGTGAGTGTTTACTGACCGAAAACATCTAAAGCTCCACGAGGCTGTACTCTTTCACCACAACTTTCTCTCACTCTTTCTTCCTGTTTCTGTTCTACCTGTATTACAAAGGGCCAGCCTTGTCACACTCTTTGTCACGCTGAATCTCCCCGAGAACTACGTTAAGGGTACACGTGTCTGTGGAGTGCTCAGCCACTTGCAAGTTAATTTCACAAGCAGGCTGTTCCGTTGATCGGATCAACTGGAACCCTCATCGTCGTAACCGACGGAGTGCCATAAAAAATTCCTGCGAAAATTTAGGAAGGCTGTTATCTTTAGTTTTGGTAGTTCGTTCCTCATCGAAAAAATAAACCCTCCATCTCATTTTTTGTATGAGTTCATTTGTGCTATGTATGGATAGATTCATGCACTCTCTTTTTCCCGGTAATGGGACATCATTTAGCGACAAATTTATTCTCAACTTTTCCGTTCTATATACCGTTAGCGTCCCCAAGCAGTAGGGACAAAATAATAATAATGTAATGTATCCATCTGTGTATACATGCAAGTAACATACCACTGTTACTTTATTTTGTCCCTTTTCTTTTTCTTTTTTACCTTGCCCCCTACTTCTTGCCTGTTTCTTCCCCATTTGAGCTTTTGTTACTCGTAGTTTTCTATCCTAACTAAGAAACATCCCAGCTTTCAGCGCACCGACTGCCCATTATTGACACCACATATACCTTAATGATATTATAATCTGCTGCAGCCACTATATTAATTACAGTATGCTGCTAACGAAATTAAACTGCACCATGTCTGTCTTGTTAACGTGATCGGTGAGTTGGATTGGGCATGTCATTAGTTCTTTACCAGTTCCAATCTCCACTCCTACATTTAAAATTCTTTATGCCAGTCCGGTTTTCTTTTGCATCTTGCATGACAGCGTACTATTTTTAACTAAACTGTCGTATGCACCTAATGAAATATTACCTCAGAAGGTTACAAGACATTCGTAATGTTACGTAAGATACACTTGATGTGCTTTGGAGACAGCTGTAGCAGTTTAGTTGACTACCTCTTCTATCTCTTTTATTTACAGATTTGCTTATTGCATGTTAAGCAATGTTTGTTGCATTCCAAATGGAGATGTATAGCACCTGTCATCTTATCGGAATTTTATGTCTAATCCTGATATGGAACGAACTGTATTTGATACATTGATTAATAAATCTTATTGATCAATTATCGAGTGATCTGCATCTTTTATACAAACCGTGTTTATGCAAGAAACTAACCAGCTGCGTAAATTTCGCTTAGATTTACAAGATTAATGGGATAGTAAATCTGAAGAGGAGATACACGATATTAACATTAATTGAGAACATGAAAATACAACAAAATTATCAGATATATCAGTAATACTTTAAGGCAACAAAATCACTTAAACTCCTAAAAGAAGAGATAAAATTGGAGGGAATTAAATTCGATTTAAAAGATAATAAAATGCAAAACGGAATATAACAATTAGTTCAGTAATGAATTAATTGGAAATAACAGAAAATATGAACAAAGGGTGAGATGATGTTCACTGAAATCCAATGTTGTCGTAAAGGTCATTAAAGAGCATAGAAATATAAGAGGTTTACAAATGTTAACAACTGTAAGAAAAATTGTATTTATATTGTAAATATAAAGTGTCTCAAAATGGTGGGACATCATTTATCAGTAGTTTAAAAGACCTGGTTACTAGTTTATGCTGGTTCCAATCCTAGCTACTTGCGTTTAAAATGTGTACCATCATTGAACATGCTCCCATAAAAGTACTCATAGGTACACATAATATGTTAGGAATTGTTTTAGATCTGTAACTTTGAAAACACTGCTTTAAGATATAATCAAATCAAAATGGTTTATTTAAGAAACTTGGAAAATTAATTTTAAGTGACCAAAAATATTTTTGTTCCATATGTTAGATGAAATTTTCTAATTTCAAGTTTGTTATTAAATTACATTTGTATTATGTAGTCATGCTATTTTGTATATCCTATTACATTAATAGCTAATGGATTACTGCGGTTGGTAGCGCAGTAAATGTATTTCTACGATCTATTAGTAAGTACGAGAGTTTGTTTTCTTGCTATTGTTTAAACACAACTGCCCTTTGCTTCTTATTAGTTTGTTATTATCGCATCATTAATGCAGTTACATTATCAACACATCAGGACATTAATGCACACATGATTAATCCACCTAAATTTAACAAAAGATCACCAATCACTTTAATGCGGAGACATGCACAACAAACGAGAAATAAATGAATAAATTGTTATAAAAGAATCTTCAGGCAAAATAATGTTGTTACTCGACCTTTTATCAAAGGTCATTTAGTTATCCAAGAAAATATTTATTTCCCTCCTGTATTTCTGCTTTGCAAAGAAAGGAACGTACGTATATTTGTATGCATATTATCTATCTATCTATCTATCTATCTATCTATCTATCTCTGTATATATATATATATATATATATATATATATATATATATATATATATATATATATATATATATATATATATATATATATATACTTTATTTAAAAGCAGCAGAAATATAACAAAAAAAACTGTTACTCTGAGTTTCACGTTCCCGTTCATCGGACAGTTTTGTTAGAAATGGAGAAAGGATAACAATGCAATCGAAAGTAATATAAAATTTAAAACACATGGATTCGTTTGATTGGTTGTTTCAAATAAGGGCCATGGATTGGTCGTTTCAATTAACGGTCAATGATGCGTAATTCACAGACCAAATAAATTTAATACAGATTTACCCTATTAAAAAAATATCGAAGAAAACCTTAAATAGAAAAATGGGCTCCAAATACATATTATAGATAATTAATTATATTCGAATTAACGCATTAAAATCAAATCAATAGAATAAAGTATACGCTGCATTCAAAATAAAATAAAATAAAATAAAATAAAATAAAATAAAATTAAATTAAAATTACAATAGCGTGTATGTATACAAGGCTATCCACAACATATATATATCTCTATATATAAATATATACATCGAAATACACAGCTGCATACGCACAGACAATCTACGTATATAGGCCTATATTCACAAGGCACAGATATATACATAAGTACAAATCTACACACATATACGCACACACGCATATAAGTTTGCGCATGGAAAACCTATGCACTGGTAACGACAATTGTATCTTAATCTATGGAGTGGAGGGGTAAAGAGTAACGTATCTATAATAACGTTAAATATGGGAAAGAGGGTGGCGGGGGGAATGTAGTTGTCATAAAAAAGGAAAAGGAGAAAGAAAGAGAATAAAGAAAGAAAGAAAGAGAAAAAAGAAATAAATAAATGGAAAAAAAAAGAAAGATAGCAAAGGAAGAAAAGAGAGGAGAGAAAGGCTGGGGATAGGAAGGAAGAAGTAGAGAGAGAAAATAAGCAAGAACATATAGTGAACGTGCATAAAAATTTAGATTGCGCATATATGCGTATACAAAAATGTATATAGCATCACGCATATAGATACATATGCTGATATGTACGCAAATAGTTACGATCATAACCTTATACATGCGTATGTACACATACAAGTATATTTGAGTGTGAACCTAATCGCACATACGCACATATAATAATATAGATGCATGTATGTATAAATAAACACAAGCATATGCCCTTACCGTGTATACACAAAAAAAATATACGCACGAAATCATAACAGCATATGCACAAGTGCAAACCCAGGCCCCATATGTAAGCGTAGGTACATGTATATGAATACGTAAGTGCTGTAACTATACAGACATCTAAATAAAAAAAAACATTAGATTTCAGTGTATATATGCAGCCAACTTCTTAAATAAACCGCTGGTTGTATAAAGGTTAAAACCAGGTGAAAATACATGCATAAGAATACAAAGCGTTTTTTAAAAAATATAGAATAGAATGAAGTAAAAAGTAAAAAAAAAAAGTAAAAACAAGGGAGAAGAAAAATTAGGGAGAAGAAAAATTAGGGAGAAGAAAAATTATGTATATAACAGACGAAGGTTTTCTTAAAATGACGTAGGGGTCTTTACAAAATTCTCACAACGCTAAATAAATCATTTACAATTCAGTACCAATCCAATAGTCAGATTGCACAATGGTTATACAATGGTTATAAGGAGTCGATCATAGTCCAAAATTTTACCCATATGGAATATTACATGCAGACATTTTAAATTTGGACGCATGCCTACATGTGCTTAAAAGTTCGCGTCTTTGGTTTAGCGCCTTCTTATCCTGGAACAAGATATTCATTTTTTCCAATAAACAAAGATCACATTTCAATGGTCTCTTTATGCTTTGCCTAAAATCCTCCATGTCACGCTGAAAGGCTGTGCTTCATTCTCCTTTAAATGCCAGACGTATTTTGCCAGGCTCGTTTTTGTTCTATTTTCAGGGTACCTAAAAGAATTTTTATGCGAATACAGTCTGGTTTTGAAAGAATTTTCTGTAGCCCCCGTATATGTTCTATAATCATGCGAGCCTTCTACCTGGACTTTGGCCCTATATACGATGCCTTTTTCTAGACATCTTCCTTCCAGCGGACAGGAGGTTGGGTCTTTGAAATTACAGGCCTTTGTAAGCTGGTCTGCATTATTGTTTTTGGTAATTATTTTATTGTTGTGCTGGCTGATTAAAGAGGCGAAGTTCTTGCAGCAAGAATAGCTAATCTTAAGCGTTCTTCTGTTAAATATTCTATAAAACTTATGATCAGGTTGAAAGTGCCTAGTGACTAATTTTAAGAATTCTTTACCTATATTCGTTTTTACGGCCATATTGAAAGCCGGGTTGAACCACAAAACTTTCCTAGTCCTAGTTCTACGTGCCGGGCTGCTGCCAGCATTAGATTGGGTGTACTGGATCCTCTCAGAGAATCCACTATTCCTTAAAGCACTATCATAATACGGTGCCGCGTTGCGGAATGTTGCTTCGTCTGCAGAAATTGAAGAAATTCGCCTACCTACGTTACTAGCTAAGTTTCTAAGAATAACAGGCGGATGGTTGGATTCTCTGCTGATATAGGATAGTTTGTCGTTTGGTTTACGGTAAGGCTTAAATATATTCGAATCCAAGTCTAAATTTACGTCTAAGAAATCTACTTATTTTAGGTTGGTATCTACTGTTATCCGTAAACCTATCCTTTGGAAGAAAGCTATAAGATCCTTCCTGAGCTTATCTAGTTCGTGGCCGTTTAAATTATGGGTGACTATAAGACCGTCATCCCTATATAATCCTGCGTCTATAAACGGAAATTCCTGTTTTAGATAATGCAGAATGTAAGCCCCTATAAGCGTGCACAATTCCGCCCCGTCGTATTCCCCCATCGGTACATCGAAAAGAGAATCATCACTCTTTTTAATACAGGTGGATCCTTCATGAAAAAGTAGCGATTTTCTTGCGTGCATTATAATGTCTATTTCCGAGCTATCGATGTTGACATACTGCTTGGCGAATTCTAACGCTCTCAGGAGCAAAGATCTGGATATTGATGGGTAAAAATCAACAATATCGAACTGCGTAAATTTGCAGTTGCGCTTATTACTAATCCCCTTAAACCAATCTATAACTGACTTATTATTTTTCCAAATCCGTAAATTTAAATCACTATCTAACTTAATCTTCGAACAAACTCTTCCGTTTTTTCTATAATACTTTTAAGATATTGCTTCTGTGTTGCACATTTCATGTGCTTACTCCGGTATATATATATATATATATATATATATATATATATATATATATATATATATATGTATGTATATATATGTATATATCAAACATATATAAAATATTCCCAGACGAACCGAAATATTTTGCGATGCTCCAGTATGGCTGCAGTCAAATGACTGCAAAAAAAAAAAAAAAAAAGATTCAACTATGAAAGGCGAAAGAAAAATAGTTTATAAGAATTTTGAAATCCGATACTAAAACGGAAATAGTTAAAACACTACTAAAATCTATTTACTCTCTACATTTTACCTCGTAGCATGTGTGTTTTGAAAAGATGCAAACCTCGAAAGCTTTTACACGTAACGGAAATTTCCTTCTAAAAGATTTTCCTCATACTGTTTCTTTGAGAATTTTCTTATATAGTCAATAATCATTAATTTAAGACAATCTAAAAGTTCACCATATCAAGAATTCTTTCTAAAATATTTTAACTATATATGGTGTTTGTCTACTCCTTATACAGAGTTTGACAACCTGTTGCATTTACACCTTAGATCTATCATGGCGTCTGATGCGTCTTTTTTAAACCAGACAATGTTTTGAAAAGGCATTCACATAAATTGCATATCTGCTTTGAACCACCAAGAGCTGCAGTTAAGTTCTGATCTTTGTGGATCTTAAAATGTCTTTTGAGGCCTCCGTTAGATTTGCAGACCTTATGGCATACACGGCATTGACAGGTATGCACAGATAGATAGGCAGAATAATTAGTGGTGGTTCGTTTTCCATGGGTCCAGCTAAAGAAAGGCTTGGTCTATCAAATTCAGTACTCAAAAAGATTGTTGGAGTTAATTTTCTCCTTGATCGTAGAATTTTTCTTTAAATTATTTTGAATTCGCACGGGTTATCCTGGTTTTTGCAAAAGCTTTCAGTCCACTCCACACTTTTGTTCGTCATCCAGCTCGATCCGAAGCAAGGGTTTCTATGGCCTTTGGATCCATTCCAAGTGACTTCATGTTAGTCCTTACACAGTCCTTAAAACTATTTTTAGGTTTAATTATATATACATACATACATACATACACACATGCATGCATACATTACATACATACATTACATACATACATACATACATACATACATACATAAATACATACATACATACATACATACACACATGCATGCATACATTACATACATACATACATACACATAAAACAGTGGTCCACAATGTGCTTGGAGTGCCTGTACTCATGGCAACATTTGGGTTGCTTGTTTGGTCGCTTCATGAGATCCAAGCCATTGATGTAAAACCCCGAAAAATAAACATTGATGTAGACCGCTTACCTAAGACAAAAACAAGGAGTCAGAGGCTTAACATCGCCTTTGAATGTCCTATCATATCCCTTCGGCAACATCTTTTAACCACTAAGTTTAAGAGTGCATCCCTTGACCAAGTTTGCATACATGATACCATCATAAGATTTAGAAGGCATCTCCTTGAGCAACATTCCTTGTCTGATAACCTTAAATACATCCCCAAAGACGTAGCACGACTCTACCGCAACGTATCATCAGATGAAAAGATGAGCATATATGAGCAGAAGACTATGCATATATGAGCATATATGAGCAGAAGACTATTAGTAGAAAGCTCCCACTTTGAAGGGTATGCGTTTGCAATCCAGGAATAGGAAATATCAGCCAAATATCTGAGGCACAAAAGGGATAGACATGCAGGAAAAGCAGTAAAATGTGACAACCGATGCATACTTTGTATAGTTAACATTGAAGATATCACCAGCATCATAAGTAGTTGTCCAAAAATGTCATCACGGTATTATCTACCGATGAGACATGATGCTGTAGCTAGGACACTCTATTATGAAATCCGTCGGAAGGATAACCCCGAGGACAAAGAAATTAGAACCCACAGTATGGTAGAAGCCATAGCCACTCATAATAAAAAGGAATGCTGGTGGAATGTCCCAGTAAAAACCTCAATAAAATGTAAGTGCAACAAACCTGATATAATGATTTAAGATAGAGAAGAGAGACTGTGTACAATTTCGGAAATTAGCTGCCCAGCGGATGTTAACATAAAGCTGAAGATCAGTAAAAAAGAGAATATCAACGCTGAACTATTGAGAAATCTGCAGTTTCTCTATCCAGATTGCAAGTTCAAGTTTATACATGTAATTATTGGGGTCCGGTGATATGTAACACACTGCCTAAATACTAATCTTGAGAAATTAGGCTTCTCAAAACCAGAAAGGAGAAAGCTAATTCGAAAACTACAGTTCCAATTCGTCACTGGAACAGTAAAAATCTGTAAAACTTTCCAGAAGTTTATCATTTATATGAACATGTCTAGATATGCAACTATATGCATGAGAATATATACATAAAATAAACATACAAATCTGCACATATACATACAAACAAAAATACCCTGTTGTTGATGTTGAAATTCCAATGAAGCAGCCTTGGATCTAGGTTAGAAACCGGTTCTTTCTCTATTGGCGAGAAATCTTGAAATAAAACTAAATAACGACATACATATGCATACATACACACACACATCCACACACACGCACAAACACACACACACACACACACACACACACACACACACACACACACACACACACACACACACACACACACACACACACACACACATCACACATACATATCTATAGATATATGTATGAATATATAAAACGATAAAATGTAGAACATTTACAGCTGTAACTGATAAAGTAACATCATTAATGTCAACAGCTATAAGAATCATATGGCTGAGAGAATATTTTTCAACGGACGGTCGTGCAAAGGAAATACAAGAATGACAAGATGCTTACATATGTATTAGAGATAGCAGAAAAACTTCGACCAATCAAAGTTATTCTAAGAAATTAACACACACATACACACACTCACATACACGCGCTAACAAAAGAAAGGAATTCTTCTGGGGCTGCTTAAGATCTAAAAGAAGCAAAACAAAAAAAAAAAGGGGTAGATAAAGCTAATTATGTTAGTCGACCAACATATTTGGACAATAAGGAAATACAGCTTGAAGCAAATCTACTCTTGAAAACCAAACGCTAAAAGCAACACAGTTCTTTCAATCAAGGATGATGTATTTTTCACAAACTAGAAACACATCTTATTTCTTTATTGCCCACAAGGGGCTAAACATAGAGGGGACAGACAAGGACAGACAAAGGGTTAAGTCTGTTACATCGACCCCAGTGCGTAACTGGTACTTAATTTATCGACCCGAAAGGATGAAAGGCAAAGTTGACCTCGGCGGAATTTGAACTCAAAACTTTGCGCCCGGCGTGCTAACGATTTCGTACCAGTTTCGTACTGGGGTCGATCTAATCGACTGGCCCTCTACCCCAAAATTTCAGATCTTGTGCCTAGAGTATAAAAGAATAGGGCTTATCTACCAAATATTACAGATACATATACAAGGTAAAACAAGACAAAACAAAATCTCCTACATTTAATACGTTGACAGATGTTTCAGTTACAAACGCATGGTGTGCGCACGTTCAAACCATAGCAACAAAAATAATGCAATAAAACATTAGCTTCGTGAAGACACCATTACCATTTAATTCCCGCTACATCAATGGTCATGTAAAATATGAGAGGTTTTTCTATAGAATCCTTTACTTTATTAGATGAGAACAAACTGGGCTGCAAAAGTTAGTAAGGAGCACATTTCTGATCCTTATTCGTAAGACGCTTTTAGAAGACAAATGTAAGCGACGTAAGAGACGGAGTATTACTTCAATAAATTAACAGAGGCTTATATGAAGTGCACCTGAGATATTAAAATTATCATTAAATAAATGTTCCTGGGAAATTTCTGGTACTTTTACTTACAAAGAAAACATCGCACCAAATGCTCTCATTTGTGATTTTTTAATTTATAGTAATTATTTAATTTATAGTAATTATTAATTTTATAGTGCTTTTAAAAGGCACTATTCAGATACAGAATTATATTTTTTCAAGAGTATTTACTTTGACGTCTGTCGTTCCACTATCAAATATCACACACCCTGCCATACACCGGCAAATGTACGGCAGGATGTGTGATACGTGATATTTTTCCTGTAGCGTATCTTTCGAAATATAGAAATCCTTCCCTTTTACTGTTTGACAAATTTTTCAAAGAGTAAAGAGTCAATGTCTTTGTCGGCATATTTCGGTGAATTTATTTTTCTTGGAGCTGGCTTATATCAAGAAACTCCTTATAACTCACATCAGCAAATGCTGTCGAGTTTATTTTGCTGAGTTTAATTCTCACAAGCAACTATTTCACATATTGTCCGAGGTCATCTCCTCACAAGTCTGTACTTGATACGTATCTATTATATCTTCACGGATCTCATTTAAATAATCTTTCAGTTCTTAGTCTTCTGGACGAAAAATTATGAAAATCGTAGAATAGGCTCAGGTTTTATCGTGAACTTTTTATGCACCTCTTTAAATCTATTTTCCTTCTCGTAGTGTCTTTTGACATTTTTCACTGTCTTCCATAATTTATCACCTCTGCTATTTGATTTTCTTCTTCTAGTCGCAAGATAATGTGGTGGCAGTCCTAGGAGGAGGTTCCTTGGTTTTCCGGTAGTCTTTTTGGTTGCTGTTTCCTGAGACTAAAAACAAGATGTGTCTTCTGGCCATTCTTAAAGCTGCAACCGCTTATGCGACTGGATTGTGCTGGGACCTGATTTCAAGACATGCTGTTGTTGTTAGTTTTTGTTGCTTATTCCCGTTCCATATCTTACTATTTTTCTCTGGTATATTGAAGCAGAAGGCTCTTAATTATCTCTTATTTTCACACATGTAAGAACCAAAACCTCTTCCTGCACCACCAGTCTAATAGTCTTTCTTACTGCCTCCACTATTCGTCTTGAATTATTCGAAAGTATTGATTCAATATTTCCTTCTCATGGTGCTCATACCATTTGCTTGAAAAAGCAGTATGGCAAAGAAAGTGCTTCAACGTGTCAGATTTATTTATTGAACAAGGAGAAAAAATAACCTATCTACATCTCAAAAGAAACAGGTTTTTCTTTTTATACCCTAAAAGAGCAAGGCTGCCCTTGATAGTCCTTTGATTTATCGAGACAGAAACTCTGGAACCATGTGCATGAATATTGTAAACGGTGGACAAGGCCCAAAAAACAAGGTCGAACAAAGATATTACATACATGCTTAGCAAAGTCATACTGCAATACATAGGGTAGGGCAGTACAGGAATTGCAGTAAAATATATATTGACAACTAAGTGATCCTGTTCTAATTTATCCCTTTAGCGAGACTTAATTGCACTAGTCCCCGTCAATCTCTGAATATTTAATTTGCTAATCGATACCCGTGAATCTTTCCATGTTAAGAAGAACGCTTTCAGCTTCCAATACTCTGGGTATTATCTATTCGTCTTGACTAAGATTACCGTACAGACCACATGAATTTGTTACCTCTAAAGCCAAATTATCCTCAACTGTAGATAACTTACCACTACCTCTACTAGATAACTCATGGAAAAAAATAATTTGACGTTGGGGAAATCCAAAGGGTGCCTGTCAGAAAATTAGAACCGCTTAAGAAGGTTAGTGCTCCGTCTCTGTTAGTTACTTCCACATAATCCAACATGTAACTAAGTTACCATTCATTCAACCTCTGTTCAAACGGTCGCCAGTTTGAAAGCACTACCATCCTACTATCTCCACTATTGCTAAACCACTCACAAGAAATAACATTTCGAATGAATATTGTTGGAAATGAGAAAGTAGTCCTGGACACGAGGAAGCAGCAGCTTCGGAAATAAAGAAATTAACTATACGGATGAAGAAATGAGTACAAATAGCAGCAAATATTGCAACTTTACTTCTCCGAAAAGCATCTATTAACGTCATGAAATAACCATGAAGAAAATATTGAAAAAATTTTAAGAACAAATGAGGAACCTTCTCAAGTATATTCATATAAATAATGCATTGAATTACATGTGAAATTATTGAGAAATATGCAGAGCACGAAACTCTTCTATAGCTTTCAAAATGGAGAAAATGAAGTGTTTTGGTCACGTAACAGGTCAACATGACACCGTACTTCCAGCGAATATAATTATGCACGGAGAAATCCCCGGAAAAGGAGGGAAAAGAAGACCATCACAAAAGAGATAACGACAAAGATGATTAAAAGTTGAGGTTTGATGATATTCGGGAAAATGGAGGATAAGGCCGCATCTCTTGATGTTCCTCTACGGCCTCTCTAAACAATGAATTTTTGATTAACTGATTATTGAAATGTCATTAATTTTTATGGTCATATGTAATAATTATATATTTCAAATATTTGTATTAATCATCCACAAACAACCAAATTTAAACACAGAAATAGAAAACAAGTCAAATCATCATCAATTAGTTTTCCTATTCCTAAAAATGAGAAGCTATACAAAAGTAAATCATACCATCCACCCAAAGTAAAAATACGAAAGCATATTTGGAATTTAATAATTAAAAATTACGGAAAAGAAGTGTAACAAAATAAAAGAGAAAAGCATGAAAAGATATGTTTTTATACTACATAGTACATGCATATATGCCAGTGAAGTAAGCTCTATACAGTGAACTGATCAGTTAGAAATAGTAGTGAAATCTCCGTCAAATCAAATTAAGCCGTTTTAAACAAGAAGCGACGCCTTGATAATGTAGTCTTGATGACAAGTGAATGTTCTGGAAGGTCATGGCAGGAATGCTTTACCAAAAATGGAGTCTAAGTCATCATCCACGCACAATGTTTTGAGAGGAAGTAACTTTAATAGGAAAGTAACTTAGATCCCATAATACTACCTAATTTAAACAGATAATCTCAAAACTGAAAAAGATATCTGAAATAAATAGAAAACTTGAGGAAAAAAGAATACATAACCAAAATACGAACGTAAACAAGAAACAAACAACGAGAAATAAAATATTTATATTATACAACATTGCTGCATGTGTCAAGTCGATCTTATTGAGAAAGTAATTCAGGGAAATCGACCGAGGTATAGCAGAACAATAAGCATAACGAAATCAAACAGTAATGTACATTCAGTATATTAACCTATGAAATCCAAATGAAAACAACTCAAATGAGTATAATTATAAACATGAATATAAGAAAGATTTAATATTAGAAAACTTTAAAGCCAGACATTCTGAATTTGACAAAATTCTAAAAGTAAAAATAACAAAAAGCTAAAGTCGACAGATCTTCCAATAGACCAATGAAAGACATTCCTAAAGATAAAACTTAACCATGAAATACAGTCGGCAATATAAAATGTGACCTTCGTAAATATAGATTGATTGAAAACAAATATAAATATCAATGGTACCAAAAGGAATCAATGCAATAGCTACGGTAGTCAGAAAGGAAAGCTTGTATTCATTCACAACTAAGTATATAGAAATATCTACACCCCACCAAAAAAAACAAACAAAAAAAAACAACAACAAATAGAAAACGACCGTGCTTTGAAAGTTAGAAAATATAATACTTTCCAATCCATGTTGAAATCAACGAAGGATAATGAGGAAAGAGGGAGAATGAGAAAGAGAGAAATGCAATCCCCAAAAGGAAAAGAGTAAATAAGAACCGAAATACTAACTTTGCCTTCAACAAGAGATCCTCATTATATAGCAATGAATCTGCTATGAAAACAACAACGACTATTTAAACAAAACAATCAGTTTGACTCCGGCTCAAAACATTCTTATCGTATAGCGAAGGGATCATCACAATTGTTCAAGATAACATTTTTAACTTAGGTGCAAATATATTACATGACAGCGACATAAACACAATCGTCTAACAAAAAAAAAAAAAACCCAAGGTAAAACGTCGTAACATAATAATGAAATAATGGACAGAAAACTACATTCACACTGATAAACATCTGAATCTCATCTAACCAAAATATTGCTCTAAAAGAAGAGAAAAAATCTCAAAATGCAAGAATCTTGAAATCGAAATATTTAAAAGACCATACTGTGACACATGCTGGTTTGTACATATACGTATGCTCTTCTCTTTCTCTTTTTAATGTTAAATTAAGAACAAATTTTGACAGGCAACCCACTTCGTAACAAGGTTGTGAGGGAAAGTGTCTTCTTCTAACCATCATTCTTTAAATCGTAGGAAGGTCTTACAAACTTTTATAGTGCCAGATATCGTAATTATTTGTAGCATGTGAATTAAGGATTTGCATTCTTTCCCTAAGATCCCAAGTTCAGCCATACTTTGCTCCACACGGGCAGGCATGTATCTTGCTGCTCCGATAATAAGAGGTATGAAACTGAAAGTGTATCTTAGGTACTGAATTTACAAAGTCCTTATCAATGGCTCTCTTTCTCTTGTATTTTTCTAACCACATTCGTATCTAGAGGGCAGCTGATTTCCACAACGATATCCGGCTGGTTGTGCTTTACGTTGGTGGCTGTTTTAATTTTTAAGTTCCACTTATATTCTTTTGACCCAATAATCTCAATATGGTCAACTTCATTCGTAGGTGTTTTCATTTAGCTAATCCTGTGGCAGACCGTTCTGGCCATCACATAAAGGCTTTATGGGAAGATAATATCTGGACGACATTCTCTCGCAGTTGACAATAATGTGGCCGATGTCTTCAGTCTTGTATGTATGTATGTATGTATGTATGTATGTATGTATGTATGTATGTATGTATTCTTTTATTCTTTTACTTGTTTCAGTCATATGACTGCGGCCATGCTGGAGCACCACATAAAGGGATTTAGTCGAAGAAATCGAATTCAGAACTTATTCTTTGTAAGCCTAGTACTTATCCTATCGATCTCTTTTGCTGAACCGCTAAGTTACAGTGACGTAAACACACCAACATCGATTGTCAAGCGATGTCGGGGATAAACACAGACTGAAAGACACAGGCAATTATGTATTCATATATATATATATATATATATATATATATATATATATAAAATTAATTTACAAAGGTACCGTTAATTCTATTATTATCCAATGTCACTAATTTAAGAATGATAACAGAATCAACGATACACGCGACAGCAGACCAAAAAATAGCATTTAAATAGCCGAGGGATTAAAATTAATCAAAGGACATACTAAGTATGTCTACCTGCTTGAAATAACAGTCAAAACTCGTTATTGAATCGCCAAAATATACACTGCTGATAACTAGTTTTTGATCAAATTAGACAGGAATCTTCGATCATAAGTTAACTTCTTTGTCACTTTCAATCATTCTTTTGCAAATTAATAAATACACCGTACTTTACTAAAAATATTGTGTGAACTTTCAGCTTAGCTATTTGTATATATAACTTTACATAATAACGAAAGGTATTGTTTCGAGAAGACTGACTTACAAAAGATAAAGAGAAAGGCTTTATTTTTAACCAATGTCTGATAAGATATCTTTAATTTATAGACTTCAGCAGTCCCAAACTCTCAAGCAAGGTAAATACTCTTTGTCATTAAACTTATATCTAGTCTCCCTGAAAATTATTTTTTATATCAAATATTTTCAGCAGTCGTATGGTTTTAATTACCTGTAGCTCTAAAGGTTATGCGATTAGTAAATATATTTACGACACAGTTTGTCATTATTAGCTATCTCGTGTTAAGCCTCTTTCGCTTATTTAAAGTTAACTATAACGGACTGAATTATAAACTTCAATATACTGAAATTGTGATAAGAGAATCAGAAAATGAATGCACAAGACTACATCATTCTTGGCAAAGAAACGATAGCTTTCCTCTTTCCTTTATTTTCTTTTTCATGCAAAATCTCTATTTCTATATTCTCTGCTAGCCATTTTACATTCTTGTACGTCTTGTACATAGTGATAATTTTATCTTAAATTCGGTAAGAATGTGTAACTTATGAGTCATTAAACTACCTAATATGAAAACATGCCAGATGTTGCTCGAACTTACCGAAAGAATCAAAACAATATTGAGCAAGCATTAATATTAGTATTTGATCATCACGTAACATTTTATCCATTTAGCTTTTTCAATGTTTTGGTCATTAACTCTTTGCCTATCGTTTAGTTACAAACTTGTGGAAACGATTTGGATAGGCAAAGAGTTAATGACCTTCCACAAGTTTGTAACTAAACGTTCATATTTGTTCTCAGATTTTTAGACTGCTCTTGTTTTATACGCTCTGAGTAATATAAGATGTTCTTTTCGTGAGTCCCAAATTAGTCTGTTGATTGAAAAAAAAAATAGAATGATTAACATATATGATGCATGGATGGCAGGGAAATATGCTTTGTGTATAACATGTGATGCACAGGACAGAGAAATGGTTAAATATATTAACACTATAACTGAATGAGATTATTTTTGTTATTTAGTCAATACCAGATGGTGAGACCATCCAGTTATACAAATCCTTAACCTTCAAAATTATTTTGATAGACCTTAAATTTATGCTTTTCATGTTCCTTACCTAAAATAACCTTCTTACTCGTTGCCCTTACATTTTGTCTTTTGTAAAATTGCTGGACAAAAAGAAATAAATACATATACACTCTTAATATAGAACTTGCTCTTCATTTATTTTAACTCAAAGATCGCGGCAAGTATTCTTTGATCAAATGAATATGACTCAGACTGATTCTGACCTAAGGATACAATATTTAATGTCTTTATGTGATACAACTTTAAATACAAATATCAGCCAAATTAGTGCTATAGGTCTTTACTTTATTGATTTGAAGCTGGAAATTATGGCAGTATGCCAGTCGCAACGACACAGAATCAGAAAACAAGTTCACTAACATATAAAATTGTATATCGTCATTTCGAATACTATTGATATGATATATGACATGGTATGATATATATATATATATATATATATATATATATATATATATATATATATATATATATATATATATATATATATATATATATATATAATTGAATGTATCTTGCTAACATTAAAGTACATTTTTTTTATCAGGGTAGATCGAGGTAACAGATTTTAGAATAGGGTACAATCGATTGTATCAGCTCATGTAGTTTAACTGGTAATTATTTATGTTATAGATCCATTGAAATGAAAAGCATAATCGACTTCTGCAGGAATTGAACACATAAACAGTAAGGAAGGCAAGAAATGATAGAAGTAATTCTACTACTACTACTACTACTACTACTACTACTACTACTACTACTACTACTACTACTACTACTACTACTAATAATAATAATAATAATAATAATAATAATAATAATAATAATAATAATAATAATAATAATAATAATAATAATGTTGGCAAGCTATAGAGGGAAGGGAAAAGTTTACTTACCACCCGATATCTTGTGAAAGTCGGGTGGTTCGACTTCCGTAATTGGTGTTTTTTTTGGGGGAACCCCTTTAAGAACCTCGATGTGGGTCACACGTTCGCGATTCCCACGTCCTCAGAAAAGCTCTGTCGAATTTTTGCGTAGGAATCGAGCGACATTCGCACCAGAAGCAAATCGATTCGAAAATCACTCCCCCTGTTTCAAATTCAATGTCTTGTATTACGAAGGCCATCAGTTTCTCGTTGTCCCTTCTAATGAGTACGAAGTTGGGTGTTTAGTGTTGGTGTTGTTTAATTTGTTTGCTTGACTGTAGTGGCGATGGTCTTATTGTTGTTTCGTTTGTGTCTGTGTGCTGTGAGTGTGGTATCTGCAGTTTTAGATGTTTGCGTGAATGTTTGTTCTTGTGTCTGTTTAGGTTGTTTGTGTTTGGGGGATTCTGGTGATAGTGATGGTGTTAGATGAGTTGGTGTTATTGGGAGATGTTTGCATGGGTGGTGTTTGTATTTCTCATTATGGGTGTTGTTATACTTTGTAAAATTTTTCTTTTGTGCTTTCTTTTTTTGGGGGTGGGGGCTTTTGGTTTTCCTTCATCTTCACTACTGGAAGATGAGGGGTCTGTTGCTGTAAGTGTGTCTGTATGTATGTTTAAATTCTTGTTTATGTGTGTATTTTTATTTGGTGTGAGGGGGTGGGAGAATTTTCCACGTTTCCCTCTAGGGTGGTTAGTGTCTTTGTGTGGTTGCTGGTGGTTTTGTTGGTGCTGGTGTTGTTTGTGTGCCTCGTCCCAGCCGAGGCAGCAGTGGAGGCCCTTGACCTCTTACGCTTTTTACCAGTTGGGAGCAGTGAACTTGCAAATGAGTAGTTTCACCACAAACGAAACAATGCGGCCTTTTGCCCTCAGTCATTATGTGTATCACCGTCCCGTTCTGGGGACAGATGTGATCTGGGATTTTTTTTTATGCTTTCGGGTCTGATCTGGAGAAGTATCTCCAGGTCAACCCCGGACCAATCCTCCCTGGCAGTTCTTGTCACCTCTATCGGGACAGTATCCGTCCCCTCCACGATCACGCATCACAGAAGCCACCAAATACGAAGTCTTTGGTGGGATCCTAGTAATGCGGACACGTGCTGTACGTTTCCCCATTTGGGAGTGGTACATAATGACTTTGCTAGTTTTGCAAGGGGTCATTGAATGTTTCACAGCAAGGGCTTCTGACTTAAACAGCACCGAAATGATGTATTGTTTGCCCCTTGCTATGTACTCGGTGTCATCTCTGATCCACCTCAGCGTCGCTTCAATATCTACTTGGGCTAATAAAGCTGCTCCTTTCGTCTCCGCTGAGATGCATCTGAAAAGCATCATTATTTTCTCCATTGCTTCAGTTGCCTCTGACGGAACAGTTTTTTTTTCTTGTTTAATCAGTTCCCATGCTCGGATTAACATTTCGTCTCTATTTGTGAGGTCCACGGCAAAGCACTGCGCTGCGAACGTGCTTTTGTTGTTGGTAATGTTCTCGTCGTTGTTCTTGTTGTTGGTTTTGTTGTTACTGTTGTCACTTTTGCTATCGTTGTTGTTGTTGCTGCCATCACTACTGCCGCTGCTGCTGCAGTCTCTTTCTTTGTTGTTGTTGCTACCACTACTACTACTGCTACTGCTGCTGCTGCTGCTGTCACTGCTACCGTTGTTGCTGTTATTGCTACTACTGATGTTACTACAAGGTAGACTTTGCACTGTAGCAATCTCGTTTTTCTCCTCCTCTTCTCCTGTATTGTTGCTAGTAACGGAGGGTAGGGAAGGGAAATCTTCAGCAGTCACCAGATTCCTGAGCGAGACTGTTTTCTTTTTTCTCAACTCTTTCAAGACACGCTCCGCCATCTTGCTGAGTTGTGTTTGATTAAATTAAATTAAACGCCAACCGAACTTATTTGGTGGACCGAATATAGTCCCTAGAGGGGCTACACAACCGTATAAAACCAGTAACAGGTTCCTGGTATTTCTACTGACAACTTGGAATAGAATAAATAATGCAAAAAATCACCAAACCGGTGTAAATAGATATTTTAAGCTGCACCAACCTGGAGCGTTTGAAAACACGTCTTATGTATATCGTAGTGAAAAAAAAATAATAATAAAAATAATAATAATAATAGTAATGATGGTAATAATAATGATAATAATAATAATAATAATGATGATGATAATAATCCTTTCTACTGTAGGCATTAAGGCCTGAAAGTTTGTGGAAGGAGGCTAATCAGTTATATTGATCCCAGTACTTAACTGATACTAATTTTATCGACCCAAAACAATGAAATATAAACCTGAAGGTGTCTGTCTTCACTCTTTTCAACCTCGTCCACCACTCTATCTCTTTCACCATATCCACCAGACAGAGGAAAACTGCACTCTCAGCGAAAACAAGGTGGTGGGGTGATCTTGGTCGAAAATCGGATCCGTCTTACACTCGACAACAGCAATTTGACAAAGCTTCAAACTGGGCGAATGCTTGCAGACCGGTTTCATCAGCCTACGTACATCTCGAACAGGTCCATCTGACAGCCCTTCTGTGCCTGTAGAGCTTGTCTTCAACCGGCAGAACTCCCTCGCCCCGGCAGCATTGCCAGGCCAAGGATTTCTGGAAATTATCCATAGGCCTAGACCCGAATGTCCTCCGGAAAAGACTCGTCAATTGACCTCTCCGGAGGCACAGAGATTCCCAGAGAACGTCGTCGCTCCTCCTCGCCACTAATCGCATATAGAACTCCAATGTAGAGTTTCTACCGACAGTATTGCCCAACTGGCTGTGAACGCTTGGTGATACTCCAGGTTTCAAGCGCCTTTTCTCGGTCTACGCTTCATCAAAGACTGTAGCTCTGTCACTGAGCCGAGCAGCGGAAAATCCTATCTGGTAAACGGTGACCACACCTTGTCACCATTAAGTAAACGCTGAGGATGTCGCAGCCTCAGCGCTTATCTGCGCATCATTAACCACGACATGCCGAGTCCTTCACTAAGCGGCTGTTGACAGTAGATGAACCGTTTGACGAGCGGAACATGCTCCTTCCACAGAAAGCGGAAGACCAAGCGCTCCCGCTTGATCAGACACAAAGAAAGACTAGCGACGACAGCCAGGCGGTAGAGGGTGATGGACACGATGACGTATTCGTCACCTCCGTCCGACAACTCAAGGACAGTTTCTAATCTGCCATTTCTGGGTGAGATAAGCCACCCTGCTCGTCATCTCACCCCCCCCCCCCCCCGTTGTTGTCCACTTCGGGGTTCGGACCAAACCAGACTCCAAGTAATTTAACCGGTCCTTCCGTCAGCGCCCTACAACACTGTCGGGTGGCATGGACCTGCCTCTCCAGATGCCGAGCTGCAGGTCCATCGACTTCTGCTCAGTCATTGTTCGAGTCACCGCTTGCGTTCCCTTAGGGTTGTGCCGATCACCTCAGTTGCCAAGATGTTCGATACCATTCCGGTGACGTCATCGCATAAGCCGACACCATCCTTCCACGTCCTATTTCACGCGGGATACCCCTCGAAATATCCAGCGTCCGTAGCAATAGCTCGAGAGCCTGCACGTACAAAAAGGGCAAGAGTGGTTATCCTTGACGGACCGAACGTGCGATGCTAAATGATTCCGATAAATGGCTATTCACCTTAACCACTGAACAAATGCCGCTGTTACAGTCATTGGACTGCAGTTATGCTGGGGCACCACTTTGAAGGACTTAGTCGAACAAATGAAACCTAATACTTATTTTTTAAGTCTGGTATTTATTCTGTAGGCCTCTTTCGTCGAACTGCTAATTTACAGAGACAATGTAAACTTTCAGCATGACAATATAAAATTTCATCTATCAACATATCCTTGGCTTGAAGAGTAGCCTACGGTAAACACCTCGCTTGGATATTTACCACTTATTCAATTAAATGGAGTTGCATGAATTGATCGTACTGCATTACCTCTGGATATCCTTGCTGCTTATTTTGATTTTAATCACCTTACTTTGAAATTGTATCGATAATACTGTACTAAATTCTAGTGCCTCACCTTAAGTACCATATTCACCTGAATCTAAATTTTTGCTGAACTTATCTACCATACCCAATATATATATATATATACATATAGGTTATAAGCGATAGTGGTGTCAATTAGACCCAAGGGTTTCAGGTAATACTGGGTAAGTGCTATGGATAGACCACAGTTAAGCTCCAGGTTCGGTGATTATGCGAAAAAGGGGTCCAACGTAGGGCATATATCAGCGTGTGAATATAAAGGTTTACTTTTCGTATTGAGAGAAAAAAAACCAAGGCTGTGTATAATAAACAGCCTTGGTTTTTTATCTCATTACGAAAAGTAAATCCTTATATATACATATATATTTGCATGCATATATGATATTTATATATGTATATATGCATGTGTATATATATATATATATATATATATATATATATATATATATATATATATATATATATATATATATATATATATATATATATATATATATATATATATATATATATATATATATATAGGCGCAGGAGTGGCTGTGTGGTAAGTAGCTTGTTTACCAACCACATGGTTCCGGGTTCAGTCCCACTGCGTGGCATCTTGGGCAAGTGTCTTCTACTATAGCCTCGGGCCGACCAAAGCTTTGTGAGTGGATTTGGTAGACGGAAACTGAAAGAAGCCCGTCGTATATATGTATATATATGTGTGTGTTTGTGTGTCTGTGTTTGTCCCCTTAGCATTGCTTGACAACCGATGCTGGTGTGTTTATGTCCCCGTCACTTAGCGGCTCGGCAAAAGAGACCGATAGAATAAGTACTAGGCTTACAAAGAATAAGTCCCGGGGTCGATTTGCTCGACTAAAGGTGGTGCTCCAGCATGGCCGCAGTCAGATGACTGAAACAAGTAAAAGAGAGTAAAAGATATATATATATCTATATATATATATATATATATATATATATATATATATATAAAATAAGCAGAAAATGGAGATCAACAAACAAGTTTTGTATTTAAAAATAATTAACTGATGTTGGTCAAATTTTTTTGTTGATCAAAAGTTTTCTCCATTTTCTGCTCATTTTAATTTTGATTCCTAATAAACTATGAGTATAGTGTGCTTGCATACCCATGCCTAGGGTTTAACATAGGTAAATGATACCGGTAGTAAGAACGGATATCCTTATCCCTTAGACGGTTATTCCAACCGCTAACTTTACTTACACACATACACGCGCACACACACGCACACACACACACACACACACACACACACACACACACACACACACACACACACACACACACACACACACACACACACAAGAGAAAAAAGCCAGGTCAGTTCCTCCTCAACTTTATTCGATTATCAAAGAATATGTATATGTATTTTTCCATATATGTATTTTCATACGCTGTTTCTAACATTTTCATCTTATTATCAGAGAATGTGTGATAATCAGTTTGTAACACTACAAAGTTCATACAAAGCTTTATACTTTAAATATATTTTATCATCAAAGAATGTATATATGCATTTTAATACTCAAACTGTTTTTTAACATTTTTTATTATTCTCAAAGACTTTTGATAATCTTTTTCTAAAAAAGTGAAACCGGTTAAGTAAATAAATATCTTTAAAATAAGTGCATTTTCAAACCTTCTTTCATATATATTTCCACTCGTACGGTATTCCACAACTTTACTTTATTATATATATATATATATATATATATATATATATATATATATATATATATATATATATATATATATATATATATATATATGTATGTATGTATATATACATATACAGTATCTCACAGAAGTATGTACACCCCTAAAAAAGTTTTAGTAAAATTGCCATTACTCTGATAATATCGAAGGAAATCAAACGAAATTTATATTGAATAAAGTATATTATGCATACAAACATTATACAAAATTGGAACACAAAACAATAAACATTTTCCATGATACGAACGAAATATTAATTTTCAAACGTTACCAAAATATGTACACCCTAAAGGAAATTTGTTATATTCAATATTTTATCCACCTTTCTTTTTTACGAAATTTAGATATTGCTGATAATATCAATTCTAATAAATTATTTCTCCTGGCATTTTTGCACCGGTCATTGTTATTGCATCTGCGGGAATTCTGATTTGCGTACCGTGGTGAAAATCGTCTTCATTGTGAGTAAAATGGTACCAAAAATTTGGAAAAGATTATTTTTAATTTGCACAAGAATGGTTTAAGATACAAGTTAATTAGTAAACGAATACATTTTAGCGTAAACACTGTTGCCAAATTAGTTCAGAAGTACAAAGCTACTGGATGGCTAAGCAATAAACATTGTCCAGGTCATCCTGGACGTGATATTTGCCAGATCCAACGTTCCTTGATGGACGAGAGGAGTCGTACCACTTCATCTTTGGCCCAACAAGTGTCTTCTGTTACTGGAAAGAGTGTATCCTCTCAAACAGTTCAGCGAAGTTTGAATCAGTGTGGTCTTTATGGACGGATTCCTCGTAGGAAACTTCTCCTCACGACCAGGAATATATCAAACCGTCTTTCTTTTGCCGAAACCTATGTGAGTAAGGGGAAGGAGTTTTGGAAGAAAATTCTTTTTTCTGACGTGACTAAAATCAACTTGTTTGGGTCAGATGGTATTAAGCGAGTATCGCGACGACCAGGTGAAGGTAATAGCGACAAATGCAACGTGCCTACCGTGAAGCAGGGCGGTAGAAGTGTTATGCTTTGGGAATGCATGAGTGCAGCTAATGTGGGAGGACTCACATTTATTGAGAGAACAATGGATTCAAGGCTATATTGTGACATATTGCAGAAAACAATGTTGAAAAGCATCAAGGAACTAAGAACACATTCCATGTTCCAACATGTTAATGACCCTAACCTCACTTCAAAGATGACGACTAAGTTTTTATCAGATAAAAAGGTAAGGGTATTGCCTTGACCTACCATGTCACCTGATTTTATCCCAATAGAATATTTGTGGGGTGTTTTGAAAAAGAAGGTTGAGGAGAAAAAATCCCGCAATGTAACACAGTTGAAAGACATCATTCAGAATGAATGGAGGTCGATTTCATCGGCTATATGCGGAAATTTAGTCGACTCTATGCCCACAAGTCTTAATGCAGTCATTGAAAGCAAGGGCGGTTGCACTAAGTATTGAATATAGCAAATAATCCTTTAGGGTGTACATATTTTTGTATTGTTTGAAAATTAATATTTCATTCATTCATATTTTGGAAAATGTTTTTTGTTTTGTGTTCCAAATTTGTATAATGTTTGCATGTATTTTATATATTTTATTCAGTATAAATTTCATTTTACTTCCTTCGATATTATCAGAGAAATGGCAATTTCCACACACACACACGGAATATATACCAAATATATATTGATATATATGCATGTATGTATGTGTGTATATATATGTATATGTATATATGTGTATATTTATATATATATATATATATATATATATATATATATATATATATATATATATATATATATATATATATATATATATATATATATATGGGCTGCGGTCATGTTTGGGCACACTCATCAGAGGTTTAGTCGACCAACTCGACCCCAGTATTTCCTTTCTCAAAGCCAAGTGCTTATTCTATCAGTTAATTTTTGCCGAACCACTAAGTTACGGGAACGTAAACAAACCGACACTGGCAGTGGTGGACAAACACAAAGACTTTAACGTATATATTTATACGGCAGGTTTCTTTCAATTTCCATCTACAAAATCCACTTACAAGGCTTTGGTCGACCTGAAAGACTATAGCAGAAAACACCTGCCCAAGATGCCATGCAATGGGATTGAACCTGGAACCATGTTGGGGAAGCGTACTAATAAAACCAATTCATCGTGCCACAAAAACCTCGTGGTATTTATCCTGCCCAAATTGCATAGCCACTCCTTTGTCGATTTCGCTATAGATTATGCAGTGAACCAGCAACTGCTCTACTTGGTGCCAATAACCAACGATACAACAGTTTACATAATTTCTCGATCACAAATAAGGAACACCGCAAATTTTATCCCCCCCCCACTAATTTAGAAGAAACGATTACACTGAGTAAGAAAAGTTTTATTCTTTTTTTTTGTATTCGGTCAGTGTTATTTTCTATTTTCTTCTATCTAAAAATCAAAGGAAATGACAACTCTTCCCTTCAAATTTTGCTTTTGTTTTCAATCTGATCGATTTTTTCCTTACATTTCAGACAGATTCAGCGCTGAATTTCTGAAGCAGAAATATTGTTATAGCGAATATTTCGCTCAGTACTACAGATCTGGTTGTCCGTTGCTTGACCTTAACCAGTTGAGCATGTTTGTCCTTAGTGGCTGACGATATGTGCATATCTGATCATTAACAGGAGTAGTGGGGGAATCTTTGAGATTTGAATAAATGTATCCAAAACTATGCTTGAAGGAAATATTAGCCATTTTTTATACTTTCTAGGGGGTAAGCAAATAAGAAATAGCAGTCGCTACCCAAAGACCAAAATCGTGTTACATAGTGTCATTTAACTGTTCGTTGTCAATACACATTGTTTGCTTAAATATTTGCTAATAAGTACTTGCTGTTGTTGTTAGCCCAGATATAACCTGATCGAGCTGACATACGATCAAAGGTGTTTTGGCCTTTATAGGAAATTGAACGTGAATTCATTATCGTAATTATACGTGGAAGCGTTATCCTAATTAATTAATTACTTCATAGCTTTCAATTCAATTCCGTCGCGCAATCTTTCCAGAGTGGTGTGGCTCGATTCCATTTACTCAACACCGAGAAATCTTCCGTGGATTGCGGCTAAAGTACTACAAATTCACCTTAACTGTCATCTTGAAGTTGATGAAATATATTCCTATAAATCATGTAATTTTCTTTCTCATTTGAAAATTGAATTTATTATTCTCAAAAGTA
>NC_142931.1:107244307-107261807 GCF_046866305.1 Octopus bimaculoides
TTGCTACCTCTGCGGAAGCCAAGAACACCTAATTTCAAAGTGCGTTTTGGCACAAAAAAAGAAACAAGAACAGTTACAACCAAAACAAAAAATAAATAAAAAACAACCTTTGCTACCAACACCACCAAACCCACAAGTGATCATCAACAAAGTAAACCAAACGACATCACCATCAACACCAAGAAAAGAAACAACACCACCACAATCAACTCCAACACCAAAACCAATTAGGGAAACAACACCACCACCAACATCAAAAGATAGACCAACACCAATACCAAGAACAACAACGAAGAAAACAAACATCAACGAAGAAAAAACAAATGCAAAACCTAAATCCCCAACAACACACACACCACACAATACAGGCATAGAACCTGATGCCTTGCCCTTACCCCCCTCTGATCTGTCGGACTTTTCGTCAAACGATGACAGTCCAGTGGAATGGCAGATAGCCACAGGGGGTAAGAGAAAAAGATTAAAAAAGACAAAACCAAGCACAAGCAAAGCAGGGAGGTACACAAACCCTGAAAGCCCCTTACACAACCAAACTAACACCAACACCAACACCACAAAAACGCATACAATGCTCTCGGCCATAAACACAAAAGACATGAAATTAATGGAGTATATTGCATATCACACAAACATATGTGAAGATGACATGAAAACAAACAATCATCCAAGAACAACACCACCAGAACATATAAAAATATTACATTTGACACCAACACAGCACCACACACTCAAATCCCTCTATCCAAATGCGGTAGGGGGTTTCCAAAAATACCTCTCTAAAAAATTATACAAAGACTTACTCATAGACACTTCTAAGGAGGAACAGTGTAAAACTGTCGAAATGAGTAAGTAACCTTCTCTCTCGACTCTTTACACTTTTCGACTAAATTATGCTTAAAATAGGTTGTGTAAATGTACGTGGCTTGGCGTCAGCTTGGAAGCAAGGATATCTTCTAAATGACATCAGGTCACAGAACATAGAAATAATAGCTATCAGTGAAACCAGACTCAGTAACCCGCGGACCCTCAAGTCCATGTTTGGCGGACAATTCGACATTTATTTTTCTCCCTGTCTGCCAAACATGGGTGGTGGTGGTACCGCGGTGTTTTTTCGGAAGAGTCTGAACCTAAAAGTAAGGCCAATATTCCTAGACCCGGAGGGTAGGCTGGTTGTCGTGGACGTCGATGGTACAAACGGATGTGCTTTCCGTCTGATGGCAGTGTATGCACCGTCCTTAACGGGTCGGGCGGATTTCTTTAGACGTCTAGAGTTTTTCCTGGGAACGTCAAGACCTTTACTATTAGTAGGGGACTGGAACGCTACCTTGGACACGCATCTAGACTATGTGGGAATGGATAGGAGTAGAAGGGGATGTAAGTGCCTTAAAGACCTGCTCAGACGTTTCCATTTGTCTGACAGGTTCCGACTCGACCATCCGAACGTGCCAACGTGAACTTGGACAAACCGCGTCGGATCGTCGAGATCGTATCTAGATAGAGTTCTATGTAGGACAGCGGATAGAGTTAGTGTAGGATGTCCACAATTTAAAATAGTCAGCTACACGGATCACAAATTTGTGACGTGTACGCTCGACTTAGATAAAACACATAGGCAGGGTCCCGGTTACTGGAAACTGAACGCTTCGCTCTTAGCGCGGCAGGTTTACAGGAACCGGATTAACGAATTAATTAAGAGGGCGTTAACAGGAGCCATCGTTAACAACCGATGGTGGTTTGCCCTGAAAATAGCAATTAAATCGGAATCTATTAGGTTTAGTAAAGAACTAGCGATAGATCGAAATAGAATAGAGGGAGACTTAGTCAAGAAACTAGAAGAGGCACTTACAACTGGCAGCGCAACCAACGTTTTGGCAGCGAGGATGGCCCTCGACCAACACCTCAACGCCAAACACGAAGGTTGCGTCGTCAGAGCTAAAATGCGTGCCTTAAGGAACGAAGGGATCGAAGCTGCGCGAGAAGCCCGGGTGGCGGAGGTGCAACGCGGTGACAGAGCCACTATTCGGTCTCTAATTGATGAACAAGGATGCAGTTTACTCGAACCCGAAAGGATGTGTGGGGGCCTTTCAACAGCACTTTGCTCGACTGTTTGGTGCGAGCGGTGGGTCGGAACGCAGGATGGACTTCAGTGCCTACCTGACTGGCCTGCCGCGGCTCACGGCGGGAGAAGCAGAGTGTTGTGAGGGTCCCATCACAGCTGCTGAAATAAGGGATGCGATGGCGGGCTGCGCGAGGGATAAGTCGCCTGGATTGGATGGTCTACCCTACGAGCTGTATTGCCAAATGCCAGACTTGTTTGGAGACCTCTTGGCATCAGTCTACTGCAACTGGCAACAAAACGGGAGAATTCCCAGTTTCGTGAGCCGAGGTGCAGTGACATTGCTGAAGAAAGACCCAAACAAGGGGAATTTTATAGATAATTTCAGGCCCATCACTCTGCTCAACGCAGATTTGAAAATTTTGGCCAAAGTAATAGCCGAGAGGTTGGCGCTTGTCATCGATAAACTGGTCGACAAGGCGCAAACATGCGCAGTGCCGGGCAGAAGCATCCATGACAACCTCCACCTCATGCGCTACATCATGGACAGGGTAGTTAAGGATCCTGGCATGGGTGGGGCGTTTATCAATTTAGATCAATCTAAAACCTTCGATAGGGTGGACCATCGATACCTGGCGGCCGTCCTCAGGGTGGCTGGCTTTGGTCCCGTTTTCCGCGGTTGGATCGCTGCCTTGTATAGCGGCATCCGATCGGTAATTCGGGTGAACGGTCACCTGTCAAAACCTTTCGACATCAAGCGTTCGGTCCGTCAGGGATGTCCCCTGTCGGCGCTTCTGTATGTATTGACGCTCGAACCACTACTGCGGAAGCTGGCGACACTGAGGGGTATCCCACGGGAGCTGGGTTACGGGACGAGCGTGTCTGCATATGCGGACGATGTCACCGTCATAGTGTCGAGCCAAAAGCACGTCGAGATGCTAAGCGAGACACTTAAAGAATACGAAACGGTGACAGGAGCAAAACTTAACCCGGAAAAGTCGGTGGGTTTGCTACTCGGCACCTGGAGAAGCAAGCCTATACCGTCCAACAGTGACTCCGTAGTGGGACGCTGGACGGACGGACCGGTTAAACTGCTCGGGGTCTGGTTCAATCCGGACCTCCAGATGGATAAGAACTGGGACGAAATCACCAGTAGAGTAATCAAACTCAGCCAAACATGGGCCGAGAGAAAGTTATCTCTAAAAGGTCGGGCGGAGGTGGCTAATGCGTATATCGCATCAGTCATTGATTACCGCCTGACCGTCGTACCTTGTCCCGATGCCACCATCACGAAACTAGAACGCATACTCTTCCGCTTTCTGTGGAAGGGTGGCGTTCCGATGGTGAGGCGATCCATTTGCTGTCAACAACCGTTACATGGAGGACTGGGGATGCCGTGGTTAATGATGCGCAGACATGCGCTGAGACTGCGGCATCTCTGGAACTTCATTGAAGACGGTGAACAGGTGTGGGCGCCGTTTGTGAGGCTCGCATTCCCGCAGCTCGTCTCACTCACCGAACTGCAAACATGGATCAAAAAGAGACCGAAACTGGGCGATTGGCACCGCGAGTGTCGCCAAGCTCTACAACAGCTCTGCCGTCCGGGATCAAACTTGTGCAACTTACAAACGACCAATGCGTTCTATAGAGGACTAGTGGAGGGGAGGTCCGACGACACTCTCGGGGCAAACCTGGGTGTCGACGAGAAATTCCTAACTCGCCTTTTCAAGACAACGTTCGGGCCGGGGCCTATGGATAATTTCCAGAGATCCCTGGCTTGGCAATGCTATCGGGACGCACCACCAGTTCGAGAGAAGGTCTACAGACACGGTTCGAAAACCACCGGACCGACCTGCCCGAGATGCGGTCAGAGCGACGAAACCGTTCTGCACGCACTCGTGCAGTGTCCAGATATTTCAGAGCTGTGGACCTTCGTCGAACGGCTGCTGTCGCGTGTGGGACGAGCCCGCTTATCGGCCGAGTCTATCGTGAATATTGTTCCGCCACCTTCCTTTAAACGGGAAGGAAAAACGGTTTACGTAACACTGATAGCTATGGCGAAAGAATGTGTGTGGTGGACGCGTTTGAAAGGTTTACAAACAAACACTTTCCTCTCTGGTCAGTCCCTCGTCAACTTTTTCAAGTACCACTTGAAAAGGAGGATGAGGATAGAGAGGAAAGCGTTGTCGAATGAAAGCTTCAATAAAAAATGGGTAAATGTGGCAAAATTGGTGAGTATGAAAGACGACACCATTTTAAGCATTAATTTGTAACAAAAAGAGAAAACGAGAGAAAAGGTACTTACTTTTATGTACATTTTGAACTGCCTGAGGTGACCTTGGTGCTTTTTTGTAGGTTTTTCACTCCAAGGATACACCTAAACTGTAAACAATATTTATTCCCGTTTTTGGGAAGATTTATAATTTTTGTACACCACACACCCCAACGATTACAATCCCTATTGATTTGACTTTTCTTTGTGTGTCCCACCCAGCCCACCTCGAAAATGAAAAACTCTACGCTTGTATTTCGTCCAATTTCTGTGTTCAGCCCTGTGTGGCTATAATAAAAACATATCTTTCTATCTATCTATCTATCTATCTATCTATCTATCTATCTATCTATCTATCTATCTATCTATCTATCTATCTAACTACCAACCTATCTGTTTGTCTGTCTGTCTGTCTGTCTGTCTGCCTGTCTGTCTGTCTGTCTATCTATCTATCTATCTATCTATCTATCTATCTATCTATCTATCTATCTATCTATCTATCTACTATGCGTGTACTTATATAGAGAGACGAAAACTAACACATGTACGTATGTATGTACGTTACTTGAAGATGGGGCTGCAATCCATTTCAATGAAATCCAATCGCACATACACTTGCATTACTCAAATACAGACACATACACATGCATACGTATACACACAATTACCATATCGTACATAAACACACACCTGCACATATTCATACACATACGTAAATACATACCCTCACATACACACATACATGTATACCGACTTTCCTTTACCACTTTGCAACATCTGTCTTTTCTGTCAAGAGAAACAAAATGGTAAATAGCATAAAACCAGAACAGCGCAATAACTAAATCGAATATCTGACAGGAAGCTGACATTAACACGCTGCTGAATATGCAACTATACAAACACATACAGAAACGCACAAACACATCTACACCCGCACTTATGCATAATATATATGTGTTTATGTGTGTGTGTGTATGTATACACACACACACACACACACACACACATATATACATACACACACATTCACACACACTCATATAACGAGCGTGCAAATACACACGCAGACGCACAGATAAATAAAGCATATATATATATATATATATATATATATATATATATATATAATAAACACTCGCACAAATATACACACACATACACACATTCATAGTGACATGTATATAATACACAAGCAGAAGGACCCGGTTTCACTCGAGTTATAAACTCATAACCTTAACGCAGTACTCTCTGCTTGTGTAAGATTAGTGTATTTCTTAGAAAGTAATAGTAACTTTTAACATTCAATGGTTTTACACCTCAGTACATTACGAGGTCGGATTAATAAGTATCCGGATTGTTGCCATAGTAACGAAGCTAAAGCACACAGAGTGAAGCTGCTTGGCGGAAACTGACCTTGAACTTTGCTGTGCGTGCACACTAAGTTTTAACGTTCTAGCTCACTTCCGCTGTTTACAGCAGTGCTTCAAAGTAACGTGTGTAGCGTGTGCTCGTCGCATTGACCATGGCATAGAAAGTTGTCATGGTGATATCTGTTCAGAGGCTTACGCAAAGTTGCAGAAAGTGTATGGAGAGGAGTGTATGAGTCATACACAAGTGTACGAGTGGTTCAGACGTTTCCAAGACGGCCGAAAAGATGTTGATATTGGTGAACGTTCTGGGTGACCTGCAACCAGCAAAGCTGAGAAAAATATCGCAGATGTGCGTGCAGCTGTGAAGGGAAATAATCGAATCACCATCCGTGAGTTATCAGAGGATGTGCAGATTAGTTACGGTTCAGTTCAATCCATTATCACTGAAGATTTGGGTGTGTGTCAAGTTTGTGTCAGAACTGCTTTCAGCTGACCAAAGTAATTATTGTTTCTGAAGTTTTGTAGTCACCTATTAATAACTTCAAAGTCTTCCTTATGAGACATCGTTGCCTCATCCCAGACAATGAGTTTGTCATCTGTAAGGATCTTTACTAACGCTGTATTCTTGATATGTTGCATAATGGAGATTAATTTTGGATCAGGTTCAGAGGCAGCTTGAATGTTGAATGGGATGCTCTTCCATCTGTTAGGAATGTGGCAGCAATTCCAGAGGATGCATCAACCAGAGCAATCTTCTTCTGTTTCACCTTGACAAGGAGCCGGTTGATCAATAATGTCTTTCCTGTGCCTCCAGAAGCATCTAAGAAGACCCCACTAGTGTCACTTTTAACTTTGAAACCTCATGATAGTTTGTGTCATTCACATCTATTGCTGATTCTCATAGTTTAATTTCCAAATATCCCTATTTGTGGTGTTAGCTTTTGGTTTGTGGTGTGTCTTTAAGACTCACTATAATTTTCTAATTTTGGCTTTATGTTTAACACCATTAAACCAATGCATGACCTCTTTGTTCGTCTTTAAAAGTTCCACTATAGACAACGATGTGTGTGTGTGTGTATGTGTAAGTATGTGTGTGTGTGTGTATGTGTAAGTATGTGTGTGTGTATAAAAGTGTGTGTGTATATCTATGTTTTATACATACATGTGTGAGTATATTTATGTGTACATGTATATATGGATGCATATATTTGGATATCTCTCTCTCTCTCTCTCTCTCTCTCTCTCTCTCTCTCTCTATATATATATATATATACATATATATATATATATATATAAAGTGTAGTATATTGCCACTTAAGTGTGGCTGACCCCTAGGGGTGGATGTTACTGTTGCTTTTAGCCCCAGGAGGACATCTCCTCCAGCTGGCTTATCGACACACGACTGTGTCCTGTTTGCCAAGGGAAGTTATCCCTCTCACCACGATCTGCAGCACGAACGGATCCGGATTTCAGGGTTATTTCCCTTCGTCGGCGTTCGATAGCTGCTGACCTTGGTGAGAGAGACAAAAACCTGGCAATCTTATATCTACTTTTCCAGTGAAATTCTTCACTGATATCGAAAAGGTGAAAACAAGCAATGTTAATTCTCTAAATGAAGTATTAACAGTAACTGCACGATAAAGTGTAGTATATTGCCACTTACGTGTGGCTGACCCCTAGGGGTGGATGTTACTGTTGCTTTTAGCCCCAGGAGGACATCTCCTCCAGCTGGCTTATCGACACACGACTGTGTCCTGTTTGCCAAGGGAAGTTATCCCTCTCACCACGATCTGCAGCACGAACGGATCCTGATTTCAGGGTTATTTCCCTTCGTCGGCGTTCGATAGCTGCTGACCTTGGTGAGAGAGACAAAAACCTGGCAATCTTATATCTACTTTTCCAGTGAAATTCTTCACTGATATCGAAAAGGTGAAAACAAGCAATGTTAATTCTCTAAATGAAGTATTAACAGTAACTGCACGATAAAGTGTAGTATATTGCCACTTACGTGTGGCTGACCCCTAGGGGTGGATGTTACTGTTGCTTTTAGCCCCAGGAGGACATCTCCTCCAGCTGGCTTATCGACACACGACTGTGTCCTGTTTGCCAAGGGAAGTTATCCCTCTCACCACGATCTGCAGCACGAACGGATCCGGATTTCAGGGTTATTTCCCTTCGTCGGCGTTCGATAGCTGCTGACCTTGGTGAGAGAGACAAAAACCTGGCAATCTTATATCTACTTTTCCAGTGAAATTCTTCACTGATATCGAAAAGGTGAAAACAAGCAATGTTAATTCTCTAAATGAAGTATTAACAGTAACTGCACGATAAAGTGTAGTATATTGCCACTTAAGTGTGGCTGACCCCTAGGGGTGGATGTTACTGTTGCTTTTAGCCCCAGTAGATATAAGATTGCCAGGTTTTTGTCTCTCTCACCAAGGTCAGCAGCTATCGAACGCCGACGAAGGGAAATAACCCTGAAATCCGGATCCGTTCGTGCTGCAGATCGTGGTGAGAGGGATAACTTCCCTTGGCAAACAGGACACAGTCGTGTGTCGATAAGCCAGCTGGAGGAAATGTCCTCTTGGGGCTAAAAGCAACAGTAACATCCACCCCTAGGGGTCAGCCACACTTAAGTGGCAATATACTACACTTTATCGTGCAGTTACTGTTAATACTTCATTTAGAGAATTAACATTGCTTGTTTTCACCTTTTCGATATCAGTGAAGAATTTCACTGGAAAAGTAGATATAAGATTGCCAGGTTTTTGTCTCTCTCACCAAGGTCAGCAGCTATCGAACGCCGACGAAGGGAAATAACCCTGAAATCCGGATCCGTTCGTGCTGCAGATCGTGGTGAGAGGGATAACTTCCCTTGGCAAACAGGACACAGTCGTGTGTCGATAAGCCAGCTGGAGGAGATGTCCTCCTGGGGCTAAAAGCAACAGTAACATCCACACCTAGGGGTCAGCCACACGTAAGTGGCAATATACTACACTTTATCGTGCAGTTACTGTTAATACTTCATTTAGAGAATTAACATTGCTTGTTTTCACCTTTTCGATATCAGTGAAGAATTTCACTGGAAAAGTAGATATAAGATTGCCAGGTTTTTGTCTCTCTCACCAAGGTCAGCAGCTATCGAACGCCGACGAAGGGAAATAACCCTGAAATCCGGATCCGTTCGTGCTGCAGATCGTGGTGAGAGGGATAACTTCCCTTGGCAAACAGGACACAGTCGTGTGTCGATAAGCCAGCTGGAGGAGATGTCCTCCTGGGGCTAAAAGCAACAGTAACATCCACCCCTAGGGGTCAGCCACACTTAAGTGGCAATATACTACACTTTATCGTGCAGTTACTGTTAATACTTCATTTAGAGAATTAACATTGCTTATATATATATATATATATATATATATATATATATATATATATATATGGAAAAATGCGAGCAAGAGCAATAATGTTCTTAAGATTATAAACATGGAAAATTACAGGACAAGTTATTACACTTGGAAAAGTTCAAGACTACTTATTACATTTGGTAAAGTACAGAGCAAGAACATTTTTGCTTAAAATATTGAAGGATAACATTTCAAATAAAATATTTCGATTTAGAAAATATTAGCTTTTATTAAAACTAAAAATTTTATTACAAGTTATTACTTCTATTTGTTATTACTTGTTACCTCTATTAAAATAACTCAAAATATATTTTGCATTTAAAAAAATTCATTTTTTTATCATTAATTAATAATTAAAAATTTGAAAATAGGTTATAAAAAATAATAATAGTACATAATTAGTTAGTACAATAAATAGAATAATACAAAACTTAGTCATATATTACAGTAAAATCTAAGTATAGCAACAAATTCACAGTAAAATTTGCTTGAGTTATTGCCTAAGTTATTGGCAAGTCTTCACATTTTTAATCTTGACCCAATGCCTACTTTTTACATCATGAATTTGTCTACCATATGTACCATTCTACCTTGCGTAAAACTTTAGCTATAATGATACTTCTGGCTCCCATTTATACACACTCACACATACACACTCTCATTTTTGAAGTGTGTCAATATTTTAACAAGATGATGGTACCTTTTTTAATTATAATGTTAATTTGTAAATTAAAATCAAATAATTTTTAATATTCAAATTTTATCTTTAGCTGCAATATTTTAAATAAAAAATTTCTTGTTCTGTACTTTACCAGATGTAATAAGTTGTCATGAACTTTTCCAAGCGTAATAACTTGTCCTGTAATTGTTCAGGTTTATAATCTTAAGAATATTATTTCTCTTGCTCGTATCTTCCCATGTAAACCATGTTTTTTCCAGGCTATACTATTATGCTAATTTATAATGTGTTAAATGTGCCAATTAGCGGTGTCGTTGATAAATTTTTCCTTACCTCAATGACGCCGGTGACATATATTAAATGTCCCTTTATAGAACTATATTCATAAAAAAAGTATAGAACTATATTATTACCCTCAAATTTCAGAAAGAAACATTCATAACTTCTTTAAAAAAAGTCATTGCATGAGATTGATACCATGAAATTCCTCGAATTGAGCTCTATCATTCAAGCTTAATTAAGATATAGTTTGTTTTGAAAATAGAAAAGTTAATTATACTTAAATCCAATTTTTTTCCATACTTATAGATTTTTTTTCATTATATTTTTCCTCAACTTTTTTGCTACAAAGTTTTGTTGCATGATAAAACTATGAAATTCTTCATGCTTTCTTCTATCATTGAAGCTAAGATAAATATATTTTGATTTTAAAATAAGAAAAAGTTATTTAGATCTAGACTTGATTGGAAGTGTTACTTACTATCCTAAAACGTTGCTACAAATTTTGATGTAAAATTTTTTCTACTGGACCAAATCTCAATTTTGTACGCTAAAATGTAGCTAGGGATCAGTTCTCTACAAAAATGTTAACAGTTTTCAATTTGGTTAAGAACTGAATTAGCAAAAAGCTCTAAAAGATTCTGCGTGTGAGTAGATTGCGGCCTTAAGAATATTATTCAACTACTACTATAGTTGAATGATATATATTTGAAAGTCTATGAGGATTACTCAATACAGTTTCTGAAGTGTAAAGGTGATTTTTTAAAAAACCTTATTTTTAAAAACAAATGTCATTAAATCTTTTATGAGGATGTTACTCACCTTTTTTAGGGAAAAAGGTTGCTTCTAGTGTGTGACCGCTTTCGTTAAACCTTTTCAAGCACCTGAATCTTAATATTATATATATTGGGTTCAGTCCCACTCCGTGGCACCTTAAGCAAATGTGTTCTACTATAGTCTCGGGCCGACCAAAGTCTTGTGAGTGGATTTGGTAGAAGGAAACTGAAAGAAGACCGTCGTATATATATATATATATATATATATATATATATATATATATATATATATATATATATATATACGTTTATATTTATGTGTTTATGTCATGACAACGAATGCTGGTGTGTTTACGTCCCTTTACTTTAGAGGTTTGGCAAAAGCGACCGATAGAATAAGTACCAGGCTTACAAAGAATAAGTCCAGGAGTCGATTTCTTTGAATAAAAGGCGGTGCTCCAACATGGCCACAGTCAAAATTACTGAAACAAGTAAAAGAACACACACACACACACACACACACACACACACACACACACACACACACATATATATATAATATTAAGATTCAGGTGAATAAAACACTTAAATGGTAAGGCACCGGGTCGGGTCAAAATGAAAATGCATATACACCAACTACAGACGAATATAGACAATGGTATTGAAGTACAGGTAGAAAGATATTCAGTTTATGTTTAAAATTAATTGAACCCAACAGAGTATATTATCAGCCATTGGGGTAATTCAAAAATCCACATTGTATCAAATATATGGTCCATAATATACTTCGGTTGCGAAATAAGCTACACAAAATATGTTTTTGAATTACGTGTATTTACTTTATATATATATATATATATATATATATATATATATATATATATATATATATATATATATATATATATATATATATGAGTTGAAAACTTTCTTTCAACATTTCACTTAACGTCTATGTTCCATGCTGGAATGAGATGGAGAGTTATTAATGTAGAAAGTTGGTAACTCAGCTACTAGCAGTTAAGACCAGCGTAATATTGACGGCGTTTTTAAATGTCATTATTCGCTTTAACCAGGGCAACGCCGGGTAAATCTGCTAATATTATAAAAACCCGTTTTCATCAGATGAATACATGAGCCTCATTATTAGGAACATTTAAAAACATCTATCTATCTATCTATCTATCTATCTATCTATCTATCTATCTATCTATCTATCTACCTATCTATCTATCTATCTATCTATCTATCTATCTATCCATCTGAATATATTATATATAAATCTGAATGTATATATACATGTATGTTTGTCTGTAGATATATAATATGGAGACTTACGTGTATACCTGTATCGGTGTGTCTGTTACATGTATATCTGTATCGCTGTGCATGAAAACATACATAGATATGTGGATCTGTTACATTTATGCATTTATATGTGTATTTATCTGTATGTATGTGTTCGTGGGTGTGAATGTGTTCGAATCTAATGAGTAAATGTGATAAGGAACAGAGTGTATTTGCGGAACTTCTCATTGTGTCTGTACTAGTATTACTGTTATTTTGTTATTCTGTTTTAATATTTATAATCTTTTTATGTGGAATAGTCTTTTTATGTTAAATAAAATGCTTTCTCTCTATTGAAAAGATCCGAATCGTTTGGTCTGTATTCTAATGAGCATTAGTTTGAGTCCTGGTGCCTGTTTGTCTATAACGCTGTGATTTCTTTCTGATGTCATTGTGTTTGTAAATCTAATTTGTATTCTCTCTCTCTCTCTCTCTCTTCCCATTTCTAGTCAGTACCTAAATGATTGACAGCTCTTGAACACACCCACTTCGTTTTATATATATTGGTATCCTTTCTTTAAAACTTCACCAGCTTTCGCTGGCGTGTGTATCTACGGTTGACTAAGTTTGTGTAACGCCTAATGATACTGAAAATCTATGTAATATGGTATAATCTGTTATGACGGCATTGAATAAATTTCTAACGAAACACTTGTTGCGAGACTAAACACCAATCACCTGCTATTTATTACATATATATTTGGATACATGCATACATACATGCATGCATACATACATACATACATACATGATGGCCGTCCACTCGTGACCGAGGAAGACCATTGCCGACCTTCAGGTACATTCTGCGCTCTAGTACTAACATTTTGCATTTACGGCTCCGTTGGTGGCTAATGAGCCCTGCTCTTGATAAGCATACACGACTGCAAACATTGCAGATTAAGCTTTCCCCATTCACTATACGAGCCGTGCACTTTCGCGCAGCTTGCTTCAATTCTTCATGCTAGATACGTGCTCTCTCAAAAGTGTTGATCCCCTCCTTAACCTACTTCCTCCATCTGGGACGATGACAGGCATTGTTCTCCCAGTCAGCGTCCTGCATATCACAAGCCTTTAATGAGGACTTGACACAGTCCTTAAAGCGCAGCTTTGGTTTCTGCCGGAGTCTCCTTCCATTCACAAGTTCTCCATAGAGCATCTGCTTAGGAATCCTGCTATCCTTCATTCTAATAACGTGTCCAGTCCAGCTTAACCGGTGCTTATGCACCATCGCCTCAATACTCAGGATATCAGCTGTCCTCAGGATCTGTGTGTCTGGAATCCTTGAGGTCCAGCCGACATTGAGAATGTGCCTGAGACATCTCTGATGAAAGCGTTCAAGTACCCTTACCTGACGTTTGTACAGAGTCCATGTTTCACACGAGTAGAGGAGCGATGTTAGTACACAAGCACGGTAATTAGAGTAAAAGAGAGAAGAGGACCAGTCACCATTCCTCGCCGTCTAAATGTCCACAAGGTATATGATGTTGTGGTTAGGAAAGAACTTCAGACTCGCTTGTTGAGCATTGAAACTGCTGCAGCATGCGAGGATTTTCGAGACCACGTTCTACAATGTGCAGCCGAAACCCTGGGATATGTTACTGCCAGACACAGAGACTGGTTTGACGAGAATGATGCTGAAGTTTAGCGACTATTGGTGGTAAAGCGCCATGCTCACAGTGTATTGCTACACAGAGAACTGTCTACTGTGCAACGAAGTCTAGCACTTGCCTACTATAACAGTGTAAAATCACTACTGCAGCGATCTCTCAGGAAGATGCAGAACACTTGGTGGGAGGATCTTGCTCGTGATGTTCAGGCTGCTGCTGATGCAAATGACAGCAAGAAGCTTTACCATCTTATGAAGCGAGCTTATGGTCTCAAGAGCTCCACATCAGCTCCTTTGCTTTCCAAGGAGTCTTCCACCCTGTTTACTAAATCAACAGAAATCACAAGTCGCTGGATCGAACACTTCTCTGAACTCCTAAACCATGAGTCAGTTGTGGATGAAACAGTGATTGATACTATGCAGCAAAGACCTATCATTGGCTCCTTAGACTCTTCGCCCTCAATAGATGAAGTAATGACATCAATAAGTAAATTGAATCTTGGTAGGACATACATACATACATACATACATACATACAAAGACACTTTGTTGTTGATGTTGAAATTCCTATGAAGGAGCCTTGGACCTAGGTTAGAAACTGTTTCTTTCTCTATTTGCAAGAAATCCTGAAATAAAACTGAATAATGACATACATACATACGTACGTACACACACACACACACACACACACACACACACACACACACACACACACACATATATATATATATATATATATATATATATACGTGGCGTACTTTGGTATCCTTTGGACAAATGCTTTGTTCGTCCATTGGTTGTATGTGTTTATTGATTGGACGGTATGCTTTGTTCTGGCCTCTTCATTGGTTGTTCCTTATTTTGTGAACTTGTGTTTGCATTTCTTGTGTTGAAGCTGGAACAGTGTGTTATAAATTTTGGCAGTGTATTGTAAATATTGGCAGGGCGTTGCATATTTTGTGTATGTGCGCTTATGTGTAAGTTTTCAATTGAAAGTTTTGAGAAAAATTTCTTTATGAATGGATTATTTAAAGTAGTAATTGCGAGTGGGTACTGAAAAGTTTCTGGCTTTGGGTAAAAGAAAACACAGGAAGACCAGTTTATTATAATTTTATTTAACATATTCCCCTCTTAGATTGGCACATGCATAGTGGTGCACTTCATTTTATTTCTAAGCCCTGTAAAAGATCTCGGAAGGCTACGCCTCCGACCAGGCCTTTCGGAACATCCTTAAAACCAGTATCGCCTCAGTACCCCTCGTAAAACCATACCTGTTAGCGTTATCCCTGATAACTGGTATTTTCCGCCACTGAGTGATTTTGCGGAAAAATGTTTTCTGAGTAAACGACGTGTTATACTTTTATGGAATTGTGCTTCTCTTGTTTCAGAAAAGATATCAGCGCGCGCGCGCACGTGTGTATTAGTGTGTGTGTTAGTGTGTGTGTGTGTGCTTCGTAGATTGTTGTCATCTGACATGGTATGTTACCGTTTAAATCTAGGATGGTGTTATTATTTTACCAGTGTCATAGGACATAAACATAGTTCGAACTAAAGAGTGTGCATATGTGAGAATGAATTGCTTAAAGTAAAGACATATCCATGAGCTATATCACTGATGAATGGTGCTTTTCACAGCTGAGTGTTTTTGGAAACTTTTGTGAGTAAAGAACATGTGTTCTTTATATAGAATTGATTTCTCTTGTTTTGGAAGAGAAATTTGTGTATGAATATGTTTGTGCCAATTTTTATTTCTTTATAATTTTTTCTTTTGCATCTATGAGAGGAGATATTTGTGTGGTCATAAAGCTATATCGGCGTCACTAGTGGAACTTTTAAGGATAATTACACTCAACGAAAATTATACTCAACCTCTTGGAGTCAAAAGAAGCGAATTCCAATGCAAAAATAGAATGGGAAATTATAGACCGCGCACCATCATATATAATCAACTCTGGTATCTGCCTCCTCTGCACCATGGAGAAATATTACATAATTACACGAAATATACACATTCTAAATAAGATAAGTGAGATCATATCACAATACAGACACGTAAATAGATTCATTTTCAAAACTTCTCCGAACCTCAAAGGTGATAAATACAGATCCCAAAAGCCTACGTCCATATCCACAGATATAAACCTTACGCGCACATGCATGCACACATACCCGTATACATAATAACATAAATACAAAATAACATACATACGCAAATCCCAAAAGAGAAAAAACATCACTCACCCACTTGATACCTTACATATAATATACTCACACACACACACACACGCACACACACACGCACACACACACACGCACACACATACACACACACACACATACTCTCTCTCTCACACACACAAATATTTCCTCAAAACAAGAAAACAAATCTTCCAACGTACACAAAACAAAATCCCACTACATCTAAATCACACACACACACACACACACACTCGCACACACGCACACACGCACACACACGCACGCACATACACACACACACACACACGCACACACACACACACACGTACTACAGACATAATAACGGATGTTTAATCAGCATCAAAAACACAATGCACAAAAACCATTCGACGATAAAGAGACCATTCTTTAAAGGCATATCCGTCCAATGTAGATACGATCTTGTTTTCTCAGCTAACACGAATTATAGACAGTCATAAACAAGTTCTCATATATACACACATTTATGTTGCTATTGATATTTTATTTATGAACTATTACCGCTGGCAAAATAACAATGCCATCCTAGTTTTAGATAATAATATACCACTGCCACCTTATTCTTGGAATAGATTATCTACAAGACAAAAATCTAAAGAAATACAAACTCTCTCTCTATTTCTCTTTCTCTCTCTCTCTCTCTCTCTCTCTCTCTCTCTCTCTCTCTCTCTCTCTCTCACACACACACACACACATACACACACACACACTACTCCTCGCACAAATAACTTTCCCAAACAAAAGAAACAAAATTTCATAAAATGAACCGATATCTTACTAAATAATCCTAAAAAAATCACTAAACCGTGAAAGTACAGTTTATCAGGGATATAGCTAATACATATGGTCTTAATTACTTTTTAAAATAATCCATGCATAAAGAACCTTTCTCAAAATGTTTATTTAAAACCTAGCACACAAGCATACACACACATATATAAAAGGAAAAAGCCGTCTCAACACCAATTGATCAATAAATTCTAAATAAACTTATTATATACCAAGCTACCTACAATTTCAAGAAATACAAACACCAAATTACAAAAATAAGATAAACAACCAGCGAAGAGGAGAGACAAAAAACAATCCAATCAATAAACAGGAAAAGCATACCAATGAAGAAATAGAAGCACCAGTACGGACTTGTAACAGTTCTTGCCTGAAGATCGCAGTGGTGTGAAACTCAAGTTGCGAGACTAACTCTCAGTTTCAGTTTCATAAAACCATATCTTCTGCAATATGTATGGAACACTCCTATCCCATTCGTCCGACCCAAACCGAAGTACGAATTATATATGTATATGTGCAAATATATAGTTTATGTTATGTATGTATAACTATACACACATACAAACAAATATATCTATACACTAACAGGTGTGTGGCATAGAGATATTCAGAGATACACTAGTACTACACACACATACGACACATACATGCATATATGTATGTATG
>NC_142931.1:107266807-107269307 GCF_046866305.1 Octopus bimaculoides
GTCCAAGCTGCTGCGCAGTAGGACCGAATGCAAGATCACTTAGTTGGAAAGTAAGCTTCTTTATCACCCAGCCACGCCTACACCAATAGAAATACTTTTTTAATTATCTAAATGAAAATTCTATTCCATATTATGAAAAGAATGTTAAACTTTCATCCGCCTGTCAGCTATTTGCACATGCAGCTGACAATACAATCATAGCAGTTATGCAACACCGTGGCGGCCGGTGGCAATAGCACAAAACATCATAGTCAAAAATGAGAGTATTACTTCCTGTTTGGCAATTCTCTTGGCCAAAAGATGAACAACTACGCAGATGATATGGAAAAAGATAAAATTGAAATACTGTACTCGTATAACGCAATTTATGCATGATAAATTTATGGTTTCATACTTTATTCCATAATACCGTCTATTGTATCTACGTGCACAGACTCGTACATTTCCCCTTCAAGACCACCTTATAAAATCTTACAATAAGTGTTTGCGGACATAATAGATTTGGATTATTTCCACACAATATTCTTGTGGAAGTGGTGCATCATATGCGCCAATGCTTCTTGTACGCCGGCAAAGACGGCAGTTAAGGAAAACTAATAAAATAGTTTCGTTAATTATTTTAGTTGCAGAAGTAATTGACAAGCAACCATAGACACGCTGTCAGCCCAACCATGTATGATCCAGAGAAATATCGCGGATGTGGCATCTGGCCACATTCAGTAGAAGTAGAACAGAGGTTAGTTGAGGCAGGTTGAGACAAGGTATCTTACTCAAAGGAACAACGCACAATCCGGTCCATGAATCGAACGCACTACTAGCCCATATTGTCATCTCGTACATATACAGACATACCAATACGTGTAACTATGTGAACATATATATATGATTATGCACATATATATCCATTTATGTATGTGTTGCAGCCACTTTGTTTACTATGGAGGCTGTAAAACGCCGCTGTCTCTCTTTTATTTATCTACTTTCAAATTTTCCCTGAAGAAGAACACTTTCCGAAGCGTTGGATTTTCCACTCCTTGCAGCAAGATTACTGCACGCTTCTTACCGATTTTGCTACATAATATAATTCAGGCCTACACAGACCAGCACCAGTCTTTTTGGTGTCTGATCATATGGGTATAGATAAATTTTTTGCTTCATGAAAATGTAAAGGTCACCTTAGGATCAGCCTGAATGACCGATTGTGTTTTGTATTTTGTTTTTCGTTCTATCCATACTTGTCTTATGGTTTTATTTTATGTTTATCATTATCAGTGTGAAACATTATTTGATTCACTTGTTTATTTTTATATTTCTTTTTATATTTTTGATTCATTGTAAGTCTCTTTATTACTTATGTCAAATGTGTTCTTCATAACAACGCAGTTTCTCGTATAGACGAGTAGCGAAATACAACTACTGAAATGTATTCTAATCAAAATAAGCGAAACGTGGTACCTTTTACTTGTTTCAGTCGTTAGACAGTGGCCATGCTGGGGCACCGCCTTGAAGAACTTTTAGTCCAATGTATCGACCCCAGTACTTATTTCATTTTTATAAGCCTGCTACACATTCTATCGCTTCTTTTGCTGAAACGCTAGGTTACGGGTACATTAAATACACCAGCACCGGTTATTAAGCGGTGGAGGGGGACAAACAGACACAAAAACACAAACATAGATATATACATACATACATATATATATATATATATATATATATATATATATATATATATATATATATATATATATATATATATACATATATGCGACAGATATACATATATACGACAGTATTCTTTCAGTTTCAGTCTACGAAATCCAAGTGGTTGGTAAGCAAGCTTCTTACCATGCGCATATGTAAGTATACATGTGTATGTACGTGTGCATGCTTATATGTATCTATTTATCTCTATCTAACACTCACACACACAAACACACACACACACACACACACACACACACACAACACAGCACACAACACAGCACACAACACACACATACACACACGCACACACACACACACACACACGTCAGTTCTCACTTGCTGAGTCCAATCGCTAGTCCATTGCACACATGTAAGTATACATGTGTATGTATGTGTTCATGCTTATATGTATCTATTTATCTCTCCCTATCTACACACTCACACACACAAGTACACACACGCACACAACACAACGCACAACACGCGCACACACACACACACACACACACACACACACACACACACACACACACGTCACTTCTTACTTGCTGGGTCCAATCGCTGGTCCATTGCAAACTTTCATTATGAGCTTTGCTCGCCTTCGTAAACATCAACGCATTGTTTTCACACATTTCAAAATCGATCTTGGAGCAACCGTACATATTGCTTGGGATCTGGAAAGTCATGGCGGAAAAACAAGTGCTATGCAGTTACTGAGTAACCTTCAAATTATAACGCTGAACCATTTAAATTTTTTCTTCCTCTAGTACCTTACTTATGTGATGACTTTCCG
>NC_142931.1:107274307-107346807 GCF_046866305.1 Octopus bimaculoides
AAACCATGAGGACGTCGACTAACATCTACCTACAAGCACTTGCCGTAGCTGATACAATTAAGCTTGTAACGGATTTTCTTTACTTCGTTGTCGTCCTTCTCCTTCGAACTGACAAAAGGCAAGGGATTAAATTGCATGGATGTCTGTATCCTTATGCTCATTACTTGTTCAATATGTCTTTGTGCATATCAGCTTGGCTGACTGTTGGTGTTTCGGTCGAAAGATTTATTTTTATATGTCAACCGTTCAGAGTAAAACGTTTTTGTACTGTTCGGCGCGCTATCAAAGTCAGTACAGTTACATTCATCCTAGGAACTCTTATTTCACTGCCCTACATGCTTCGCTATCGCACTAAATCAGAAATTGTTAACGGAACGGTTCAAGTGTCAGGTATCAGTGTCACAGCACTTTGGAGCGAGAAGCAATTTGCTACCATATTCACTTGGGCACATGCACTCTTAAGGTCTGCCATTCCTCTTGTATTGTTGGTTGGCCTTAATCTTTTAATTTGGAAAGGCTTGAAAAGACCAAGTACAATCAAGAAAAGTGCTCGCTTGAAATATAAAGCTACACTGACTTTAATATATGTAGTTGCTGTTTTCTGTATTTGTGTTACGCCTGATGCTATTCTTAGTACAGTGTTAGGTCTAGGTTATTACGAAGAGAATTATCTTGCTCGCGGAGTACGCGAAATTACGGATTACCTTCTCCAAGTTAATTCTGCCGTCAACTTTGTTATATATTATTTTTCATGTACAGCCTTTCGTAATTCCATCAATTCCATATTGATGTGTTCCTACTTTTATAATCCTGTCAGACAACTATCGATAATGAATGAGGACTCTTAAAAAAAAGTATGAAAAAATCCACATCGCAAATCTTGTACGAAATAATCGTTCATTTGAAGATTTCATCAAAAGGTAATGATTTTAAATTCCTTTTTTTCCTTTTTCCTTCCTTTCCTTCTTTCTTTCTTCATTTCTTGTTTCTTTCTTGTTTCACAGATATATATATATATATATATATATATATATATAGAGAGAGAGAGAGAGAGAGAGAGAGAGAGCGAGAGAGAGAAATAGAGAGAGAGAAACACACACACGCATTAACTTTTACAAGAAAAAGGTTGGTTGTTTCTTTGAAGTTTCAGTTTGCTCGATCCCATCAGGCGAAAACTCGCTGCCACTGTCAAATTTTTCCTTGTAAAAAGTTAAATATGTACCTGACAAATAATTATTGAGTAATTTGTTCAGCTGGATGTTAAATGTTATTTATGTATAACTTGACGTAAAAACAAACATCAATATGTGCATGTGTTTTATACATGTGTGGGTGTGCGCATGTGTATATGTGTATGTGTGCGTACATGTGTGTGTTTGTATGTGTGCGTGTGCGTGTGTATGCACATATGTGTTTTGTATTTATGTCCGTAGAACTGTTGGTGGCTTTGTTGTTTCTTACCTAATAGCAGTTTCCCTTATGAAACTAATGCTACGAATGAAGTACACTACATCTTATATGAACCATAAAACATCATTATTACTGCAGTTAAATTAAATTCTGATTTGTATTAAATAAATTTAATTTTTATTCGGATGTTTTCATATGGGTCTGATGTGTGAGAATAAATAATTCGGGTGTTAGTATTCCGATATATTTTATCTTTTATTTGTCTCTATCATTGGCTGCAGCCAAGCTGGGGCACTTCTTTAAAGGGTTTGGTCGAATAAGTCAGCCCCAGTAATAATTTTTTTAAAGCCTGATACTTATTCTATCGACCGTATTTTCTTTTTTTTTTTGCCGAAGCACTATGTTATGTAGACGTAAACAAACCAACACAATTTGTAAAGCGGTGAGGGGAGAGGAAATATCTATCTATCTAGCTATCTATCGATTTCTCTCTCTCTCTCTCTTTACACACACCCACACACACACATTTGGTATATATCAAACTGCTTACGATACACCTACACCTGTGGAAATATATACTGTAAGTGCTTGTAGGCGTTCATATTTAGGTAAACACCAATATACACACTTATGAATTAATACATATATGTATATGAAATAAGTTTTAAATATATTATATAATATGATATAGTATAATATAATATAACATAACACAATCCTTCGCCTTTTATCTTTTACTTGTTTCAGTCATTGGAGTTCGGTCAGTGCTGGGACACCACCTAGAAGGGTATTGTTGAATAAATTGACCCAATAATCATTATTTTTTTCTCAGCCTGGTACTTATTTCATCGGTCTCTTATTGCCGAGCAGCTAATGTACGAGGACATGAACAAACCACCACCGATTATCAATATATGTGTATGCGTGTGTATGTGTGTGTATGTGTGAGTGTGTATGTGTGTGTGTGTGTGTGTGTATGTGTGCGTGTGTTTGTATGTATATATATATGTATGTGTATATATATATATATATATATGTATATATATGAGTATATATGTATGTATATATATATATATGTATGTATGTGTGTGTATGTGTGTGTGCGTGGGTGTGAGTACGAAGGGGCTTTCTTTAGTTTCTGTCAACCAAATCCACTAACAAGGCTTTGATCGGCCCAGAGCCAACACTTGCCCGAGACTCCATGCAACTGGACTGAACTCGGAGGCATATGGTTGGAAAGTAAACAATCTTATGTATACACACACACACACACACACACACACATTATTAATTTTTGCTCCTATGTCAAATAGACAGGTAGATAAATAGATAGATAATTATATGTGTATGTGTGTGTGTGTGTGCGTGTGTGTGTGTGTGTGTGTGTGTGTGTGTGTGTGTGTATACAATTTTCACGTACATTGACTTGTACCCGGAATATTTCTGTTTTCTTATTGCCTTCTGTCTGTATTTTTGTTATAAGAAAAATACACATTAATCTCGTGTATTTTAGTGTAACAGTAGACACAAACGCTATAACAACAATTATATATATACGCTAAAGCGAATTATATCATGATCCTTTTAACGTTATGTATTACTGGTACTGATCTGACAGAACCCTGAAAACTGAAATGCTATGTTGGTCTTAATAAAATTTGAATCCAGATATTGCATATATAAATCGGATACAACGCACTACTTTAAAACTTTTATTGATTGAATTCTAATATGAACTTAGTTCACCTAATCAGCAAGCTTAGTCGCATAAGCTATAGTTTGTACTCTGTGTGAGTTCCAACGCGTCTGTTTGTATGTGCGATATCAAAAGCATGAGTGAGTGAATACATGTATGTCTGTATAAATGTATATTTCTATCCTAGATATATAGCTAGCACAGGTTGCTTCTCAACCACATGGTTGCGGGTTCAGTTCCACTGTATATCACCTTGGATATCTTTTATTAAATCCACGGTTCGACAAACGCCTTGTGAGTGGATTTGGTAGACAGAAATTGAAAGAAGCCTGTCATATATACACATATATATACAATTATATTTACTAATACAATTATTACATTGTCAATTGAATTTTGTTGCGTACAATAATACAAAAGTGCTTAAATTGTATCAACGCAGCTGCTCAAACTGTGGTCCATCACAATTTACACAGCTTTGAAGTCTACTCCCTACTCTTCGACAAACATTTTTGCCCAAGTCTCTTTGTTTATTAATTTCTTGAAATGCATCACTTATGTAATTTTTCAAATCATTAATATTTCTTGGTTTTCAATTAAAAACTTTGTCCTTTAGTACTCCTCCAAAGAAGAAATCCATTGGGGTCAAGTCAGGTGAACGTGCTGGCCAATCAATTGGACCTCTTCAGCCAATCCATTTCTCAGGAAATGTTTCATCAAGGTATTCACGACTGCTCTTGAATAATGTGGAGGGGCCCCATCTTGTTGGAAATAAAGGTCATGTGAATTAAGCTATTGTTTTAACTGTGGAACAACTTGATTCATAAGAATATAGAGATACTTATCACCTGTGACCGTTCCATAAAAAAAATATGAGTCCTAAAACACCAGAACTTGAAATACCACCCCAAACAGTGACACCAGGCTGGTTTATTGGTTGTTCAAATGTTAAATGCATGTTCTGACAATGCATGTTCTCAATGTCTGTTAATATGAACGGATAATTTGAAAGAAGCTTCATCGGTCCACACAATTTTATCTAAAATTATTGGATTTTCTTTAATATCATTCAGCATTATCTCACTAAATTGCAGCCACCTATCTGGGTCATCCTGTAATAAGCCATGAATTAGCCGTAGACGATAAGCTTTCAACCAAATAGTTTTCAGGATTCGAATAATAGAGGATCGTGAAATGCTCAATTCCAAAGAGGCTCTCCTGGACTGTGAACAAATGCTTCGGCGACAAGTTGCTTATGATCCTTTGTGCAGACTGCTTTGGGTCGACCAGTTTTTGGAGCATTAAATATTGAGCCAGTGGCATCGAATTTGTCTCGAATGTGGAAAATGGTTTGTCTCCTTGGGGTTTGAGTACCAAATGTTTCAACCCGTTTTGATCTGACGATTTCAGTATTTTGAGATTTCCAATACTCTTTTAACACCCATTTTCTTTCATTGGTATTTAAATTATTTGCCTTTAAGTGTTCTCTGAATTACCTGAAAAGAAAACGGATTAATTTAGATATATTTAGTTATAAAATTTAAAATAATATTGCACAAATGCCATAGTTATAACCGACACACAAACCTATTCTACTTACTACCCATCTACTTTTGGACCACCCTGCATATATATGTGTGTGTGTGTATGTGTGTGTGTGCGTGTGTATGTATAAAATAATAGAGATGGTTAGACGCAATACAAAACCAAAAAAGAAAAAATCCAATTGTCACAAATAGAGACTGAGGGTGTTTAAAAGCACCTATATTGCTAGAAACAGGAGTCAAGATCCTTATAACCGCAAACGTAACACAAGTCTATGTACTGACAGAGAAATATATGCGTGCGTGTTTGTCCACCACCATAAGCGGTGTTGGTTTGATTACGCTCTCGTAAATTAGCAGTTCGCCAAAGAAGGTCCGATGGAATAAGTATGAGGCTTTAAAATGTAATTACTGGGAGCTATCTGTTTGACTAAACCCTTGAAGGCAATACTTCAGCATAACTATAGTCTAATGACTGCAAAAGTAAAAAAAATAGAGCATGTATTCATACATGTATGTATACATATATCTTTCCCTCTATGTATACCAGTATATGTATGCAGATACTGGATTTATTTAAGGGTAGTTGAGATGGCTCAGGTGATAAGGGATCACACTGTATATACTCTTTATATTTCATATCACGTTTTTAAGTTTACATATTTGTGAGGCAGAATCCAAATTTAACCGACTTTAATTCATTTAGGGAGGATAAAATGTAATTCATTTTAATTAATTAAATACAAGGAAAATAAATTAATACCCAGATAAAGCCAGTACAATATTTAACACACACACACACACGCATACACACAAACACATACACACACACTTTGCTATGACGGATGTACTTTTCTGATTTGCGGACATGTTGTTCTTGAGTATATATATATATATATATATATATATATATATATATATATATATGTATGTATGTATATATATACATACACACACACACACACACACACACACACACACACACACACACACACACATATATATATATATATATATATATGTATGTATATATATACATACACTCATATTGTGTATGAACAAGGTGATGAAATATGAAAAATAAAACCTATCTTTACAACGACGTGCAAATATAAGTAATTTTTTGTATATGTATGAATATGTATACATATCTATCTTATCTATCTATCTATCTATCTATCTATCTATCTATCTTTTTATCTATCTACACACGCTCGCAGACGCGCACGCATACACACACACACACTCGTATATGCATATATACAGTAATTTATTTGAAATATCTTGGTACATCATTACCAGAGGAAACTTTTCTTGATAAATTTCCCCCAGCTTGGTGGCTCACCTTGCTTATAGACAGATAAATCCTCCGGTAGATTGCTTACTGAATATTCCATTCTACTTTACCATCCCACTTCCATATAGATTTTGTCTCATCCTCAGTCACCTTACGTAAATTCTTCCCAACTCCAACTACCTTTTGCAAGAGTTTACTTTTTCTTCCTTATCGTCCTGTCTTCTACTCAGAGATAACGAACCAACTTCTCTCTTTCCCGAAAAAGTACGTTGTCTAAATTGTTGCAATACTCTTCTCGTAATAATATATTAACTACAGGGATTTTATTTATACAACAAAGTATTGCATTTTGCTTTCCTTTCTTATTTCTGTTTTCCTTTTTTTTTTTTGCAAAACTAAGCAATTACCATTGAATTCAATTACTTTGAATGCTGTTTCTACCTGTCGGAATATGTGCACGAATATGTGTATGCGTGTGTTTGTGTGTAGGGGGTGCATGTATGTATGGCACACACACACATACATGCATGCGTGTGCGTCTGTATTTGTCTGTATGTATATATGTGTATATATGCATATATGCATATATATATACATATGTGCGTGCGTGTATATATATATTTATATACACATATATATATGCATGTCCATATGTAATACTTCTAAATACATTCTACACGCGCGCACACACACACACGCACACATATATATGGTGAATGTATTTAGAAGTATTACATATGAACATGCATATATATATATATGTATGTGCATATATATATATATATATATATATATATATATATATATATATCCACACACAAATGCATGCATACGCATATATATATATATATATATATATATATATATATATATATATATATATATATATATATACATATATATATATATATATATAATTTCCATGCTCGCAGATTGGGACAATGCGTTTATAAGTTATTGAGAGATCATGGAATGGACCGCAGTATATCACTGGCATTACTAAAAGCAAGCGAGGAAACAAAATGTAAATGGTCTTTTCTTCTAATGAGCTTTCCTGATATGCAAATATATAATACTATAAAGCTGCAGATATTTGAAAGAAGAGTGTGAGAGAGGGATGAAACAGAGCAGCTGATTGAATAGATGCTTAATTAGTACTGAGCAGGGTACTTAATGTATGGATTTTGAAATGTGATAAAACGGATCACTGCTGTTGATGGGGATTGACCCCACAGTTAAACGGACGTCATTTATTAAGAAAATGTATATCATACTACCATTCTTGCTCGCAAACTATCAACATAAGCAAGACAGTAGTAGTAATAGTAGTAGCAGTAGTAGTAGTAGTAGTAGTAGTAGTAGTAGTAGTAGTAGTAGTAGTAGTAGTAGTAGTAGTAGTTGTAGTAGTAATAGTAATATCACTGTTATATGATTTTATTGAAAATCGCTAAAACATGTCCATACACAATACACAGATTCCAGTAAAATATAGGGCAAAATACAATAGATTTTCTTTTCTATTTTGTGCTTAAATAATATCCTGTCTTGTGACGAAGCAAGAATTCTTTACAGCAATTTTGCTTTCTTTTATTTCCCTTTTTCATTTTAGTTTTGTTCTCTTTAGAAACAACTCGATCTAGATAAACGTCAACGTATAGAAGACATGTTTTATATTTCAATATCTGAATCAGATGGACAACTAGTCTAAGAAGACATATTTTTTTTTATTTGTTTCATTAAACATTTTGAATGAGTGAAGAATTGAAAATAATGCAATCCAAGATTTTGGAATCGCTGACGATCATATGGCAATGATATTGTAGATACTTATTAGGAAGTGGGCAAGTTATACAGGGAGTAGAAGGAAAACCGATCATAATTTGCCCGGCCATTCGTGTGGTGCTAGTAAAGTTAGACAGAAAGGTAATAGTGTTTTCATATACCTAGTATTTTATCGCTATCGTGGTTTCAATTATCATTGAGATTTGGAGTGATGCATATCTGCTTTTGCTATTGAAACTCTTATCAACAATAAAATATAGGAGGTGTTTGCCTTCATGAAACAAGACAGTTAATTCTCGAATGACCCAGTGCACCTAGATGTTATAGGTAATTGAAGAGAAGAGTATAGCTAGTAGGAGAAAATAAAAGTTGATAAGGTTTCTATGTAACCTACACTGTCTTATCTCTAAGTAATGGATAACTCTAGTAACTGATACGATCAAGTAATTGATCAAATCCTCTATAATGACATAACAGAGAGAGAAAGTCGAGATTAAATAATAATCATGCTCTCATGGCTTCTGATCTTAATTGATTGGAAGTGTTATCATGTACATCGTTTTGTCTTGGTATAAAAGATGGGCTACAGCAAATATTCTGCTTAATACCACAGATTTGCTTGTCAGTTGTTTGACCGTAACCAGTTGAGCATGTCTCTTGGTGGCTGACGATATGTGCATCTCTGATCACGAGCAGAAGTAGTGTGGGGAGGCATCATAGCCATGTGTTGAGAGGAATTCTTTAGGGTTTGAATAATTCAACTTTGGAAACATGGGTGTTTTGCTCAACATCCTTAAACAAACCTTACTTTGGGACCTTTTGGGTCCCACTTGCGAGGTCATGCGCTGTTTATCTTGATATGAGATCACCATGTCGCGCTCATATGGTTGTGATGCATGTGCCTGGTGTACCCTTATCGCCCCAGTGTCACTTTGATGACATGCACTGCTCTCTCACTCAATAATAATAATAATAAAAATGATGATGATGATGATGATAATGATGATCACGATGATGATGATGATAATAATAATAATAATAATGCCCTGATGCAGTACCATGTAGTAGCTCTCATAGCTTTTGATCTTAACTAATTGGAAGTGTTATCATGTACATTGTTTTACTCCAGTGTCACTTTCATGGCATGCACTACTCTCTCACTCAATAATAATAATGATAAAGAACTAGAAAAGATTGAAAAACTACAGACTACTAAAAGACGAAACTGCAAAAGTGTAGACTATGAGGAGAGTGTCTGTCATTCGAGTAGTTGTAGGGACACTCGGAGTACTAACAACCAAGTTCAAGAAATATGTCAGAGAAAGCAGAATTGACATGAGAGCAGAGCAAACCTAAAAAACTGTTCTGCTAAGGACAGTTAGGATTTTGAAATTGGTACTGGGATGTTGAATGGCTCCCACGATAATTTACAACCAAGCATAAAAGCTTATAATGCGCGGAAAGAGACCCTCTGAAACCTCTGACAGCGGGCTGCTGTCCACTCTCACAGAATCTGCCAGATCAAACAAGGTCGAGCATTCTGAGAAGTAAAACAACAACAACAACAACAACAACAACAACAAATACCCTGATGCGATGCCAAGTACTGGATCTCATGGCTTCTGATGTTAACTGATTGAAAGTGTTATCGTTTACATTGTTTTGTGCTGATGTAAAAGATGGGCTACAGCAAATATTCTGCTCAATATTAGATTTGCCTGTCAGCAGTTTGACCTTAAGCAATTGAGCATATCCCTTCGTGGCTGACGATACGTGCATCTTGGATCACAAGCAGAAGTATTGGCAGATGGTGAGGGGGGCATCATAACCATACGTTGAGAAGAATTCTTTGGGGTTAGAATAATTTACCTTTGGAAACATCGGTGTTTCGTTCAACATCCTTAAAAACCCTTTTTCAGAGTCCCTTTGAGTGAGATGGGCTACTCAACATGAAGAAAACATTAACTGGGCCTCATCTTCAAAATTGTCTGTTGTTTATCATGATATGAGATCACCATGTCGCTCAAATATGGTTGTGATGCATGTACCTTGTGTATCCTTATCAGACGGGTAGTCATGGTGGGTATTTTGGGCTTCGCATATTTTACCCATGTTACTTTGATGGAATGCACTGGTCTCTCATTCAATAATAATAATAATAATAACAATAATAATAATAATAATAATGATGATGATGATGATGATGATGATGATGATGATGATGATGATGATGATGATGATATTGAACGACTCTTGGATGGTAGTAAAGTATTACGAAACGCGGAAGACACTGTTGGTACTGCGATACTGGCTCTGAAAAATTATGTTGCTCAGAGTAAAAAAAATACTTTCGGCAACCAAAGATACCACAAAAGTGACTGAAACAATAGGAAAGAAATCATACTTTATGACCAATTCATGCAACAAACTGAGAATGTTGGAAATGAAGCCCACTGACTTTGGTTGGCGAAGTTCCGAATGATGGTACCCTATGACTATCAGCTTCAGTGTCCTGTTAGTGTTGCTCTTGTCTCTGCTGTTTCTTTGCTGGCAGCACTGAAGACAAGAGGCCAATTTATTTAATTCCGCTTTAGCTATTCTCGGAGCTACAATCGTTGGTACTTAAGAATCAATGATAGAAGCAACAATGGCATTTTACCTCTAAGGTATGCTGTTCTTCGTACTGAGGTTTCTGCTGTTTTCTCCCTCTCGTGTTGTCGACATAAAGCCCTGAAGAGACCTTTAATACCATACGTGCAGCAATTCAGTCTTCTTTCCTGTACAGTCCCTCTGATTCACCCCTTATTTATTCCAACAACGATGTATAATTCCAGAAGAGTTTGTTGTCATCAGGAAGGGGCAGCTTCTGGATGTCCCATGAACAGTACTGCAAGACTATGAACAGGCGTATGAATCACCAGCTCCGCTTATCCCATCACCTTTCATATGTCCTGATCTATGAACCGTGTATCCTTTTCCAAATTGATCAAGGTTCCCTTCAGTTCTCCTTTAGAGGGTGTATCAAATCCTCCCAATTTCTAAATAACAAGGATAAAAGAATAATTTGCTTGAATTATGTTTAATTTAGCTTTTTTTCATTATTCCCTGAATTATTAGTGTGTTTTCTTAAATTTTTAACTCGTCCCATCGTACTCGTCTCAATTTCTAACTCGTTCCTCGAGACTTGATAAGAACATACCACTTTAGTTGACATGAAATGAAAAGCTGGTACATTAATAACACACATTGGTGGTTATTTTATCGACCCCGAAAGAATGTAAGGCAAAAATCGACTCTGGTGAAATTTGAACTCAGAACTTAAAACCGGAAGAGACGCCGTTAAGCATTCTGCCTTGCGTGCTTACGATTCTGCCAGCTCGCTGCACTGATGATGATGATGATGATGATGATGATGATGATGATGATGATGATGATGATGATGATGACGACGACGACGATGATGATGATGATGATGATGATGACGAGGACGATGACGATGATGATGATGACGATGATGATGGTGATGGTGATGAAGATGATGATGGCGATGACGACAACAACAACAACAACAACAGCAAAGATCATTTTTGCATGCTTTTGTTTTCCCTGTCTATTATTTTTATAAGCTTCTTAATTTGTTCTAATAATGACCCGTTCATCCATTGTTCTTGAGTTAAATAACAGCATTGATAATAACTATCATAAAGTGCGGTGATAGATCAGAATCGGAAGAGTCATTCCAAAAAGTATGCCTTGTGGTATTTAGTAGCGTCTCTTTACATTCTGAAACATGATGTCTTTCTTAGAAATCATTGTTATTATTAATGGTTCTGATGGGTTATATTCGGAATGCTACCGAACCGAATACTTTACAATGTTTAATTATGTCTCCACACATTCTTAGCTCAAATAGCGACGAAGTTTTATATGTCAATGATCGGAATTTTACTCTGCTGCTCTCACGTTAGATTTATTACCTTTGAGCATTAATAAATTCCAGAATAGCTTGCAACAAATTCCAAGGAAATTGGAAATGTAATGTGTAACATGAAGAACGTCTTACTTCTATAGCTTTGTGATGCTCCGTACTCGACCTCTGTAACATCACAATCAATTATGAACAGGAATTAAAGCGGAGGAGATGACACAGAGAGAGAGAGAGAGAGAGAGAGAGAGAGAGAGAGAGAGAGAGAGAGAGAGAGAGTAGTACATAGTGCTTGGCTAATTTCTCTGCGTTTAAATGTGACAGTGTCAGCATTTACTTTATATTGTTTTTGCTAAATTAATTACCTGGCACATGCAGCCACTGAATGTCAGATTTATTCCTTTATAAAGTTTTAAAGCAGCAATTCATTGTTTAAATCTTCACACCTCTATTCAATACTACTACTAAATGGCTAAAAAAATATTCTTATTGTAACGTGATAATACGATTTCAGAACCAATGTACAGCAGTAATAAAGCATGACAATTACGATTTCTTACGTAGGTACTAAGCTAGAAATTTCATGGAAAAGTAACAGTCAATCATGTCAACCGCAGTATTTGACTGATGCTTTATTTTATCGATCTCGAAGGGATAAAACGTACAATTGACTCCTTGGCCGGTTGAACCTAAGAACGTAAGGAGCAGAAATACTGCAAGTCATTTTTCGATCCTCTAATCATTATACCAATCTATTGAACTCATAATAATAATAATAATAATAATAATAATAATAATAATAATAATAATAATCCTTTTTACTACAGGCACAAGGCCTGAAATTTGGGGCGGAAGGGACTGGTCGATTACACCGACCGCAGTTTTTCACTGGTACTTAATGTATCGACCTCGAAAGGATGAAAGGCAGAATCGACCTCGATGGAATTTGAACTCAGAACGTAGAGACGGGCGAAATACGGCTAAGCATTTCGTCCAGCGTGCTAACAATTCTGCCAGCTTCTCGCCTTAATAATAATAATAATAATAATAATAATAATAATAATAATAATAATAATAATAATAATAATAATAATAATAATAATAATCTTTTCTTTTAGAGACACAAGGGCTGAAATTTGGGAGAGGGGTTAATTGATTACACTGGCCCCGGTTCTTAACTGGTACTTATTTCATTGATCCCACACTTTCCTTCTGACTTTGGGATATACCAAAAAGGAACGTCTCTGTTCTCATATCTTGTTGATGTTGCAGTTGCTGTTACTGCTTTTGTTGTTGCAGTGATGGTGTAATTAGTAGTGGGGCACTTTTCCTTTTCTTGAAATTGTGGGAGAAGAATGTCTTGAAGTGGTCTCTGGCCTCACACACATGGCATCTACATTTTTTACCTTCAGCAACCACATGCGGCTTCCTCCCATTTTTCACAGAGATCATATCTATTGACATTTTCAGATCCTTCGATTTTATATTCTTTCATTCTTTTACATGTTTTAGAGATTTGCCTGCGGTTATGCTGGAACACCGTCTTATGGGTTTTAGTCGAAGGAATCGACCCTAGGACTTATTCTTTGTAAGCCTAGTACTTATTCTATCTATCTCCTTCGCCGAACCGCTACGTTTCGGGCACGTAAACACACCAGCACCGGTTGTCAAGCGATGGTGGTGGAACAAAGAGAGAGACACAATGACAGATACACATAAATACATATACATACATACATGCATACACACACACACACATATATATATTCACGACGGGCTTCTTTCAGTTTCCGTCTACCAAATTCACTCACAAGAGACTGAATCCGGAACCATCTGATTTGGAAGCAAGCAAGCTTCTTACCACACAGCCATGCCAGGAGAAGAATCTCCAATTTTTTTCCAGAAAAAATCTCCCGTTCTGTTGATTATTTTCTGCTGTTTTTTTTTTGTTGCCTTTGTCGCTGCCCTCATCAACCAACTAAGAAACACTTCGTAGTTGAGAGAATGAAGGAATGAGGGCGGAGTCTTTAGCTGTAAGAAAGTTGGTTGAAGGAAGGGTTTTCTCCTTCAGGGTTTCGATGGTGGACGTGTATGTTGATGCCACATCTTGAATATTGATTTTTTTCTTTTTACACTGACCAAGCGTTTTCTTGGTGGCAAAAGGTACTCATTAAGGGGCAAAAACAACCACAGAACACCAGTTAAAAGATTCCTGATACCTTCAATAGCAAAAAAACGACAAAATTATACACAACCAATTATACTAAACAGGTAAAATAGTGATTCTAGGGGAGACTTACACAGCGTGATCAAAAACTATTCCCAACTATTCCGCTGCGAATAATAATAATAATAATGATAATAACAACAACAACAACAATAATAATGATAATAATAATAATAATAATAATAATAATAATGATAATGATAATGATGATGATGGTGATGATGATGATAATAATAATAATAACAATAATAATAATAATAATAATAATAATAATAATAATTTGTTTATTAGCCAAGGAGAGCTTACACGAAGGAAATCATTAAGGATGGCACAGGACGATACAATGGGGGTCTTAACATAGTCATATAACAAAGATGTGTGGGTCATATAACAAATAAAACAAATTCAAACAAAGTAAATACCCCAATAAGGAGGGGACTTCTAAGCGTCATACATAGAGAAAGCCCACAAAATCCACGGTCATTCTGACTGCCAGGCCGGGTGCCCTCTCCCAGTCTTCTCTCTCCTGTCGACAGACAGACACTCAGAATAGGTCCATTCACTCGAGCAATGCTCACCTCTCTTATCCACCTTTCAGCAAAATACCTGTAAGGCAACACTTCCCTCTACACCCTGAATTTCCTCTTCAAGTGAAACCTGAAAAAGTGTATCAGGGTTTTGCCGAAAAGAAAAATGCTCGTCTTCAGTCCTTTCAGACGTGTCCACCATACGAGCTCTTTCGACATGGCCACCAGGTAAAAAAAACAAAAAAACTCCTTACCCTTCCCGGCTAAAGGAAGGCGGCGGGGCTATTTTCACGATGGACTCAGTTGATAGTCGCACCCATCCGACACATGAAGGTATGTTTTCGACATAAACCTGCTAGATAGCAATGTTTGAACAGGCCTGGCTGATGGCATTTCCATATCTGTAGAGTTTATCTCGAATTGGCAATGATCCCCGATAGCACTGCCAGGTCAGGGATTTCTGGACATTATCCATGGGCTTTGGACTGAAAGCTCTCCGGAAAAGATTGGCTAGCTGATTATCGTCGACGCCCAGAGTCTCCCCCAAGGACGTCGTCGCTTTTACCCTCCACTAACCCTCTATAGAACGACAAGGTGGAGTTTCCACCCATCGTACTGCCCGACTGGTTGAGCGCTGTGAGAGCTTGGACACATTCCAGTCTCCAGACGCTACCTTTCGGTCTTCGCTTGACCCAGGACTGCAGATCCACCAAGGAGACGAGCTGGAGAAATGAATGTTTAACAACGGCGACCACATCTGTTCACTGTCGAGAAAGAGTTGGAGATCTTGTAGCCTCAGTGCATGTCTGTGCATCATCAGCCACCGGCATGCCCATTCCTCCACGCAGCGGATTTTGGCAGTAAAGGAACCACCTGGTTAGTGGAACCTTCCCCTTTCACAAAAACCGAAAGACTAGCGTTCCAGTGCAGTCATACATGTACTAGGACAAGGCACTATAGTTAGGTGGTAGTAGATGACGGACATAATGTACGCGTTCGCCAGCTCTACCCGAGTTTTCAGGGATAGCTTCCTCTCAATCCATTCCTGGGTGAGAGAGGCTACCCTGCTCGTTACCTTATCCCGGTTTTTGTCCAACAGAAGATCTAAACCGCACCAGACCCCGAGTAACTTAACCGGCCCATCCGTCCAGCGCCCGACGCCCGATGCCCGACGATGCTATTGGATAGCATGGACCTGCCTCTCCAGGTGCCGAGCTGCAGGCTCACCAACTTCTGGTTAATTTTTGCCCGTTTTCACCATTTATTCCTTGAGAGCTATGCTGATCATCTCAATGTGACTGGTGCTCGACACCACTACGTTGACGCTGTCAGCATATGCTGATACAGATCTCCCACATCCAAATTCGCGCATTACGCCCTTCAGTGCCTCCAATTTGTGTAGTAATGGTTCAAGAGTCAATATATACAAAAGAGACGAGATGATGCATCCTTAGTGGACCGAACGTATGATGCTGAACGGTTCCAAAAGGTAACATTTCATCCTAACCACTGAGAAGATGTCACTGTACATTGCAGCGACTCAGCCTCTGAAAACGTGCGAGGCCGGCTGCCTTGAGGACTTCTACCAATTAAAGATGATCGACTCTATTGAAAGCTTCAGATTGATTTAAGTTGATCAGGGCCCCACCTGTGCTAGGTCCTTTAGCCACTCTCTCTACGATGTATCGTATGAGGTGGAGATTGTCGTGGATGGATCTGTTTGGGATGGCGCATGTCTGCACCTCCTCCCAAATCCACCGACGACAAGTGCCAACCTCTTTGCCAACGCCTTGACCAAAACTTTAAACTCTGCATTTAGCAGAGTTATGAGCCTAAAATTATCGATACAGTCCCCTTGTTCGCGTCCTTTCTCAGCAGCACCACGGCTCCACGGCTCACAGAACTGGGAAATTCTTTCGTTCTTCTACCAGTTGCAGTAGACATCTGCCAAGAGGTCGCCGAACAAGTCTGTAAACGTAAAGCTCGTAGGGCAGACCATCAACATCAAGCGATTTGTCCCTTGTGCATTCATTCATCTTCTCCAGTATTTCAGTAGCTGTTATCGCCTTTCGCAACACCCCACCTCTATTGTCGAAAGCCTTGGCAGTCCGTCGAGGGAGGCACTAAAGTCCGTCTCATGATCCGGCCCACCAATGTCTCTGAACATTTGAGCGAAGCGTCGCTGAAAAACCGCACACATTTGCTTGGGATTGAGTAACACGGGCCCGTCGTCGACTGCTGAAGACTAGATTGTGGCTTTGTTTTTACGGCGCGGCTCTTCGGGCACATCGAAAGGTTTTCATCCCCTCGTGTCTAATAGCAAGCGCCCTAGCTCAGACAATGCAGCCTTCTTTCTTTGCGTTGACGAATTGGTCGAGAGCCAATCTCGCCGCAATCACGTCAGTTGCGCTGCCTTTCGAAAAAACCGCTTCTAGCTTTCTAACCAGCTCACTCACTAATCTAGCTCACTCACTAATCTAGCTTTGTGAGGCCTTTACACCCTTCTCCCCAGCTGTGAGACTCACACAGTCCCAGTGTGAGTCTAAGATATCGTTCCAATCTTCAACTAATATTAAAGAGCGAGACGTTCTTAGAAAGGTCGTAAGGCGCCTGAAGAAATTAGGCCGTCATTACGGGGCATGGTCGGCCATTAGCCTAAAAGCATAGCCTTCATTGTTGCTCCCGTCCAGCACCACAAACTTACTTTACAGGTCCAGGAAGATAATCTGTATCACGAGATCCGCCTCCATATCTCAGACTACTTGGAGATGCGTACACTTCGTAGATGCCGAAGTGGATGCGAAGGCTCCTGTCCCAAAAAGTCTGGTCTTGCTGATAGCCACCACATCTATGTTCAGTAACCTGACGTCGTTAAATAGGCGGTCCTGATCTCAAGACGACTCCAGGCCACTTACATTCATAATGCCTGTTCTAAGTGAGGCCATGTTAACTGAAGAGTGAGAAAAGGGGAACAAAACCACTCACCTTAGGTTTTTGGAGGAACGGCTGTTGCTCCATCCTTGTGTCCAGTTGTGGGTTCTTTCACGAGAATATCTGTATTATTATTATTATCATCACGAGATACTACTACTACTACTACTACTACTACTACTACTACTACTACTACTACTACTACTACTACTGCTGCTGCTGCTGCTGCTCCTGCTACTACTACTACTACTACTACTACTACTACTACTACTACTACTACTACTACTACTACTACTAATAATAATAATAATTCTCTATGTGTGTATTTGAGTTTAGAGGAGACGGAGAAAAATTGGAGAGAGGGGGAGCTTCGTTGGGAAACCCCTGGGTGTTGTGCGTGTCCATTATTATTTTATGTTGTTGAAGGCGATGGTGGTGCATCAGCTGATGGTGTTATTGGTGTTGTTGGTGTTGCAGGTGTTGCTGGTGTTGCTGGTGTTGATGCTTTTCCATCATTTGCTGGTTTTGTTGTTCCTGTTGTTGATGTTGCCTCTCAGAAGGCGAATGTGGTCTGGAATCTTGTGGATGGTGTTTGGTTGTGGACAGCTGACTCTTTCCATCATACCCATCAACAAAAATTGTGAGATTTCATCAACTAATAATAATAGCAATAATAATTTCTTGCATTGGCATAGTTCCGGTGGCCCTCGGTTGTCATTAGGACTTGCAAATCCATTCTATTAACTATTGACCACTCTTCTCCTTTCGTTAGCCCTATTTTAAATCTTCTTCATAATGCGATATAAAAGTGACAACTACCCACGGATCTTTATTGTTTCCGATGTCTCTTATCATTACTCTTGCATTTCTTTAACCCATGTATTGCGACACAAAAGTATAGTATGAAAAATGTCAGACAATTTCAATCTATATTTTGGCTGTCTTCAGTTGTGAAGGTACACCAGGCAGTGCCATTACTTTTGCCTTTTTCATCTCAGAAATATTCTTCCTATATATCTTGAAGAAACTGCTGAACTACTTGACGTGAGGGAAGCGATTGAGTCTACTTTCGTTTTTTGGTAAGCAGAAGTATGTAACTTTCTCTGCTTTCTCCTGAATTCGATCCAATGGGAAAGAAATGCTGTTCACATTTACAAAACTCTTTCAACTAATTCTTTTCCTGGTAACTGTGAATAGATCTAGAAACTCCATTTGTTCAGTTTGCATTAAGGGAAAGTTTACTTTCACGCAACTACTGTATGAACAAACTATAATATTTGACTGCGTTATAATTACTACTGCAGTTATTGTTGTTACTATCATTGCTATGCTTGAAGCTATTTCTTTGAATATGTAAAATGATTATTTTCTATTTAATGTTCACTAAATTTTATTTTCTCCTTTTGTATATTCAATTGTGTGTTTTGCTTTTGTGTTTTTCTTTTTTTGCTATTGCCGTGATCGGTCGTGTAACATAAGTATGTTTGGTAGCCATTTTCAGATGTGAGAATATAATGTGTGTAAATAAAATGATAAAAGTTTGTAAAACAAACATGGTTTTTCTTTTGTTATCTACCCTCTGGTATTGATAACAGACTCTCCTTGGGTAATTATAATTCTGTTTTGCAAATACTCCAAAGAAAGCGCTATTTGGTACTGCTTGAATAAATCATATTTCTAGGTGAGGGAAAAAAAATCATAAAACAAATAGTAATAATAATAATAATAATAATAATAATAATAATAATAATAATAATAATAATAATAATAATAAGTACTTAATATGAAAAGAGGGGAAGAAAGTAGCCTGCAGAGGATTGCGGTTACCATCAGGAGAGACCATAGGTGAACCCGACGGTAGTGAGTATAGATAGTTAGGGACTTTGGAGCTGGATGACATTCTACACAAAGAAAGGAAAGTCAAGGGTGAAGATGGTGTTGAAATCCAACCTGAATGCCAAAAATGTGTTTACTGCAATGAATATCTGGGCAGTTGCAGTGGTCAAATATAGTGCGTCCATCCTCAAATGGACTAAGGAGGAAATATCAACACTGGATAGAAGGATGAGAAAGTTGATGACGCTGCATGGGACGCTACACCCTAAAGCAAACGTAAACAGACTATATGAAAAGAAAGAATGGTGACAGAGGACTAATTAACATAGATCATTGTATAAGGAGTGAAAAGAGAGCGTTTGTCGAGTATTTGATAAATAGTGATGAAGACCTGCTGCAATATACCGCAAAAGATATGGGTGTAAATGCAGATAAAATGATGGGCAAGGAGGGGGTTTAACCAAAGAGCTGAGGAAAAGAGAAAAGAAGACCTTGAAATGCGAATGCATGGACAGTTTGAAAGGAATACACAAGACATTAAGGATAATACAGTATCGTGGGCATGGCTTAAGCGAGGTGATTTGAAGTGTACCACCGAAAGCCTGATTATTGCTGCACAAGACCAGGCTCTCGCTACCAATTCAGTGAAGTATAATATCTATAAAACTTCTGACACTCAAAAATGCAGACTCTGTGGAAAGAGTGTGGAAAATGTGACCCACTTGGTAAATGTATGTGAGAGCCTTGCATAAAAGGAATACAAGCGCCGCCACGATGAAGTGCGTGTATATCTTCATTGGCTCTTATGCGGTAAATACCAATATGAAGTAACAGAGAACTGGTATGAGCATGTACCAAGCAAAGTTATGCAGGAGGATGGAAAAATAACAATACACTGGGACTATGATTTTCAGACGGATCGTGTAATCGAACACCGTTGGCCGGATATTGCCATATTGAATAAGAGAGATAAATACTGTCAGATCATTGATGAAGCCATACCAAATGACATGAATGTTGAGAAAAGAGGTTGAAAAAATCACCAAGTACTCCGAATTGAAAGTGGAAATGGCAAGAGGGTGATGTAAAAGTGGAATGCGAGAGGGTAATAACATACATAACATACAGAAAATTACACTACTGGGCACTGCACACATTCTACGCAAAACACTTTCAATACAGTAACCATAAGAGCATCACAGCAAACCAAAGCACATACCCAAGGCACAAAGAGCTATGCTCGGTAGTGAAGTGAAAGCACGCTATAAAAATAAAACTACTGAATAATAATAATAATAATAATAATAATAATAATAATAATAATAATAATAATAATAATAATAATAATAATAATAATAATAATAATAATAATAATAATAATAATAATAATAATAATAATAATAATAATAATAATAATAATAATAATAATAATAATAATAATAATAATAATAATAATAATAATAATAATAATAAGTGCCCTGATGCAGTACCAAGCAATGCCCCTCATGGTTTCTGACATTAACTGATTGGAAATGTTATGTACATTATTTTGTCTTGATATAAAAGATGGGCTACAGCTAATATTCTGCTCAATACCACAGATTTGCTTTCAGCTGCTTGACCTTAACCAGTTGAGCAAGTCACTTAGTAGCTGACAATATGTGCTTCTCTGACCACGAGCAGAAGTAGTGGGGAAGCATCATAGCCATGTGTTGAGAGGAATTCTGTGAGGTTTGGATAATTCACCTGGATAATTTTATTGGAAACATGGGTATTTTGCTCATCATCCTTAAACAACAATCTTAAACAACCCTTTTGACGGGTTGCGCTACTCGACTTGAAGAAAATTCTAACTGTGCCTCACTTGCAAGGTCATGCGCTGTTTATCTTGATATGAGATCAATATGACGCCCACGTATGGTTGTGATGCATATGCCTGGTGTACCCTTATCACACGGGTAGTCATGATGGGTATACTGAGCTTTGTATATTTTACCCCAGTGTCACTTTGATGGCATGCACAGCTCTCACACTCAATAATAATAATAATAATAATAATAATAATAATAATAATAATAATAATGATAATAATAATGATGATGATGATGATGGTGGTGGTGGTGGTGGTGATAATCCGGTAACAACAGGATCAATGTGAAATAAGAAGAGAAAATAAACAACTATGACTGAAAATGATTGGTGCAAGTTTGAAGGTAGAATGCCTACAAAAGTCATCATTGCTTGGAACTGCAACAATTCTTAGCAGGGTTCTTGAAGCATGACTAGTAAACAAGTGTCACCTTAGTCTGCTGGCTGTAGACGGCGGACACTTTCCCTCATACCCAGCAAACTAAGCTGTGAATTTTTATCACATAATAATAATAATAATAATAATAATAATAATAATAATAATAATAATAATAATAATAATAATTTTTCTACTATAGGCGCAAGGTCTGGAATTTTATCAGGTGGTGGCTAGTCTGTTACACTGATCCTAGTACTCGATTTGTACCTATTTTAACGATCCGAAAGGATGAAAGGCAACATTCACCTCGGCGGAATTTTAACTCGCAACGTAAAAAAACAGAAGAAATGTTGCTAAGCATTTCGTCCGACGCGCTCACATTTCTGCCAGCTCGCCGTTGGCATCTAATAGTTGATATCAATAACAGAAAACACAATTTTTCGTTCTTTTGTTTCAGGTTTACTTAGGATATTTACTTCAACAATTAGAAAACTAAAGATTTGTTCACGATGACGATTCTCAACATTTCTAGGGAACTAGACATAAATGGATTGACATAAATTTTCGAGGCATATTAATTAGACTAATATAAATGTTCTACACTTGATTAATAAGATTAACATAAATGTTCTAGACATGATTAATCAGATTAAAATAAATTCCCCAAGATAACTGCAGCTTTAAAGCTGAAACATTTTAAAGAGATTTTAAAAAACACAAATTAAAGAGGTTAACATAAATGTTCTCGATAGATTAATTAGATTAACGTGAATATCTTCTATATAATAAAATACATTAGCATGACTTTTCTAGACACAAATACAGTACAGTAATTTACTAGAGATAGTATATTGTGTAAATGATGTATATATTTAAAAGAAAACGCTTTAAGCAATGAAGGTGAATTACCAATAAAAAGTCACAAAGACGAGATATTGCATTAGCCTACATAGAATGTTGTTAAAGCTTCTATCACATTTCAAGAAATCTCAGATTATTTTTCTCTCTTCTATTTGATAAGAAGAAGCTTTCCTGAAATACAAAAGCAACATTAAACATCCTATGTAAAATAATACTATATCTGGTCTTAGTCTTTATTGGCATCACTATCCATAATTTACCTAAATTCTCACTTGCATTTCTTAAAGGTCTTCTTAAAAATATTTCTACCAAAACTAGCATTAACTTTCTAGTCATTATTAAAAAGATCAAAATTTTGGTATACATAATTAAGGCAGTATTTAGTTAAAATAGTCATCTACGTATCATACGTAACGTATGCATACTGTCAATGGCCCATTTACTGCAGTATTTCTTATGGGATAATATTTATAATGGACTAGTTGTGTTAAAAATACAATATATATATATATATATATATATATATATATATATCAGGGAAAGGCGAAAATTCGTCTCCTTAGCAGTTAGCGTGAGTGCCAAAGGTATTTCGGCTTTATTTGGGTGTTTTCAATGACTCGTACTCAGGCACAATCAGACACATATAGGACACTCACACACTCGCACTCAGGCACAATCAGACACATATAGGACACTCACACACTCGCACTCAGGCACACTCGCAATCAGGCACAAAAAGGGAATAATACATTCACTAATTTTGCGAATAGCCTTCCGACTGATTAAAATATTGAGGCAGAATTTAATTGAAATAGATACCTATGGGACGTATTATCATCTCTCATATTTATTGTGCTTTTAACACAATAAGTCCATAGCTGATATTATCGTATGACAAATTTGCAGTAACTGCCCTATTGATAATGTGTATATATTGATAATCTCGAAAAATGATAAAGTAGTTGAAACTTTTTGATTCAGAGGATACATGATGTAATAACACAGCACTGGGGCATGACGAGGCAAGACTGTTATTGTGGTTGCTTTAACACCAGACCAGATATGAATGAGTACACTTATGACCAAAGGAACTTCAACGCACTTTCAAACATAGTGTATTTAGAACTACATTATTCAATGAGTATTTTCTGCTTTAAAACTGTTGTCATGGATTTGTAGGGATGTTTGCCTTCTATTTCTAGGCGGTCTAGTGACTATGTAGAGTGTCCTTCGCTGAGTGGTATTAGGTGAGACGTAAACCTGAGGTCGACACACAGAGGAAACTGCACTAATATTAAATAATAATACAAACGGACGTTTATTACAAATGTAGACTAGAGATGTGTACGAAGGGGTTACAGAAATATTTTCTACCAACATAAACACTGGCCATAATGATTTCTGATTTGGGTGAAAGATCAACAATGCTAAGGGAAGTGAATTAGTCTATACCATCGCTCCAGTACTTGACTAGTACTTTATTTTATCGACTGCAGAAGGATGAAAGGGAAAGTTGACCTCAGCGGGATTTCAACTCAGAAAATAAAGAGATGGAATATCTTTAATTCAGCGCTTTGACTGCCAGGTCAGGGATTTCAGTACGTTATTCATGGGTCCCGGCCCAAAAGTCCCATGAAACAGACCAGCCAATTGATTCACGTCGGCGCTCAGAGTCTCCCCGAGAACGTCGCACTTGCCTGCCACTGATCCTCTTTAGAATGCCAAAGTGGAACTTCTACCGACCGTATTGCCGACTGACAGAGAACTGTGATCTCCTGACGACATTCTAGGTACCAGGGACCCTGCTTCGGTCTACGCTTGATCTAGATTGATTCTGCAACACAGACAAAAGGACAAAATCTGGAAGAGCGAAACCGACAAACGGTTTTCATAAGTTCTTGTCTGTGCCCATGGTCGTGTAATTGATGATGCCTTGGGAGTGTTGTTTGATTGGATTGCTAGGTGTTTTCATTTATTGAGGTTGGTAGTGTTTGTAGAGTTGGAGGTGTTTGTAATTGTTTTGGTGAAGAGTATGTAAGATGGTTTCTTGGTTTCTGTGTCTCCTCTTCTTACCTCTTCGTTTTCAGTCCTTTACCGCACTTTTCATTTGGTAATTTTTTTCTCCTTTTTCCTTACACCAGAATCCATTCTGGTGGTTTTCTCAAACTGTTTTCCTCGGTAGACGAGTTTTTACAGTCGGAGAACTCTGTAGCAGGGGGAGAGGTGTGTCTGCACAGTCACGCATTTCAAAGCTGGCAATCCGATCGACTGGTGTGGGTAAGGCTTCTCTCAGTTGCTATGATGTAGGTGATGTTATTATTTTTCTTGGGTGTAGTACTGATACTTGCTGCTAATGTTGTTGAACGGATATCTCCAGCTGCACCTTCTGTTGATGCCGTTGTTGTTTTGGATGCTGCTGCTCTTGGCGCTGATGCTGAGAGTGTTGTTGTTGTTGGTGAGGCTGCTGTTGCTTTTGATGTTGTTGTTGTGTTAGGGACATCTGCAGCTGCGGGAACTTGCGTTTCTTAAGCCTTTAAGTGGTTTGTCTCGTCAAAAATGTTGGATCTCAGCTTTCTACCCTCAACTGCTACGAATAGCTGTGTTATATTAAGGAGATTGATCAGATCAGAGATGATTTCGATGATCGGCCTGTATCAATAATTTCATTCCCGTGCCTGACCAATTTTCATTCTCCATTTTGTGCACTTGGAGAATTATTGCTTTATTCTCTATGTCGCATAATACGGCTGCCACTGGTAGAGATATACACTTCTGGTAGTACCTCTACTACTTTTATTTTAATCACTCGCCGACCGAGATATATCGGAATTAGACACAATCCTTTTCTTTTGAAGGTTGTTGCACTTTGTTTTTCTTTTTCTTTCTTCAGTTAGGAATCTCACCTCAACCGTGCTACAATGTCTCCCATGGGCGGCATAATTTTTTTATCCCCCAGACTAGTCTGAGGCAATTTTCAATCTAGACATGCGTCGCTTGCTCCAGTTTCCTGGTTTTTGTTGAAATACATTTGTAAATAATGGTTTCTTTCGAGTAGTTTCCTGCGTTTCCTCTGGTGTGTTTAGAAATATTATTCTGCCGTTCTTTGTTAAGTGTGCTTTGGCGTCACTCAACGTTTTCTTCTGACAGGTCAATTTCCTCCAGTCGACGGCACTTGAGTGACATAATTCCTATTTTGTTTACAAATAGGAACAGCCACTGCTTGTTTTGTACTGATATTTATGTTGGTAGTGGCAGTGGTAGTGGAGGTGTTGCTGTTGGGGCGGTGGTGTAGGTCGAACTTGTGTAGCTTTTAATTTCATTCTGCTCGTCATTGCTAATACTGTTATTCCTATTGTTATTGTTGTTGTTTGTGATTTGTCCCTCTTCTATATCAAATACTTGTGGGAAAATAATGACGTAATGGCTGCTCCAACAGCTATCACTTCCCTCGAATTGGGACGCCACATTGTTACTTTTCAGTTTTACAATATTTAAAATCTTAAAATTCCTCCTTAAAGAGTGAACTGGCTTATTTAGTAAGTAGTGCAACAAAAATTCGAGCACCAAATAAAACAAGAAAACCTACCAGCCACGAACAAGGGTCTTTTCTTTCCAAACACTAATAATAATAATATAAACGTTGCAGCAGACGAAATACCGCTAAGCATTTCGCCCGGCATGTAACGATTCTGCCAGCTCGCAGCCTTAATAATAATAATAATAATAATAATAATAATAAGTGATGAAAATGGTGCAGACCCAAAGTGCCGATAGTGCAACGACGGGATTGAAACAGTGGACCACCTAATCTTTGGGTGTAAGGTTTTAACACCTTTAGATTACAAATCAAAACATGATGGAGTTGGCCAATATCTATCCTGAGACTGTAACTGAGGGAGAAATTGCAACGATTCATTGGGACTTTCCAGTATGTACAGACCGGACCATCAAAGCAAATAAACCAGATATTGTTGTGAAAGACCAAAACAATAAAGTCTGTTTATTGATTAGCATTAGCATTCCTGTGACTATAATATCTCGGCAAAAGAATTTGATAAGCTCAGAAAATATAAAGATTTGCAAATCGACATCGAAAAGATGTGGCATCTCAAGACAGTTACAATACCAGTGATTGTAGGAGCACTTGGAATGATCAAAAAAGGAACTGAAAGTTATTTAAGAATGATTCCTGGCTTATCATCCATACAGGAAGTGCAAAAGAATGTCTTAACTGGTACGTCACACATACTGAGAAGAGCATTGTCGCCGTGAATTTTCTTTCCCTTTTATTTTCTTTGTTTATCTTTTTATTCTTCATTTTTTCCGTTTTCTCTCTGCCCCCCCCCCTTTTTTTCTTTATCATATGACATTGTAAATGAACAATCTGGTGTGTTTATTTTAATGGCTTACTACTGTATACAGTGTGTTTCTCTGCCTTAGATGTCAGGAAGAGACTCAACAAGAAATGGAAACAGAATAATAATAATAATAATAATAATAATAATAATAATAATAATAATAATAATAATAATAATAATAATAATAATAATAATAATAAAGAAATGGCATGGAGAAAAAATTTACGGTCAGTTTTGCAAGGGATATGAGCGCAAAGATAAAGGGAGAAAGTCGGTTAAGTGATTTGAAAGTAGAGATAGTAGTAATGTGGCACAAAAAAGCAAGTATTGAGGACAAACTATCTGAAGTGCCGAATGGAAAAAAACGACCGAGAATGATAAATTCAGATTCTGTGGTGAGAGGATGAAACAATGTGGCGCATGGTTAGTGAGTGCCTGAATTTGGCACAACGCGAATACAAAAGGCGACATGACAATGTGGCAAGAATGATCCGTTCGGAACTTTGTAGAAATTATTACCTAGAAAGATAAAAAATGTGGTATGACCAAATTCCGGAAGAAGTAACTGAGAATGAGAATCGCAAAATCCTGTAGTATGCAATGTCTCAGTGTTATCACCAGATTAAACATAGAAAATCTAAGATTCTTGTAGTGAACAATGCTGAAAAGAAAAACATACTTGATAATTGACATAGCATGTCCTGGTGAAAACAGGGTTGAAAAGAAAGAAGATAAAGTGAACAACTATGATGAATTAAGGGGGGAAATACGCAGGTTGCGGGCAATGAAGAAAGATGTGATAACAGTACCAACTACTTATATAACTCAAAAAGATTGGAACGAATGGAATGTTAGAACACCTACAAAAATCATCATTGCTTGGAATTTCAAGAGTACTTCGCAGTGTTCTTGAAGCATAATCAGTAAACACGTGCCACTTTAGTCTGCTGGCTGTGGACAGCTGACACTTTCCATCATACCCAGCAAAATAAAGCTGAAATTTTTTCACGCTAGAAAACAAAGTGAATTACCAAGGCGATAAATGAAAGCAAGAAAAATAATAATTGTATTTAGAATACGGCGCTCAAAATACGATACAGAAGAATATTAACTTTATCTGCAACTAGAACGATAAAGCAAAAAAGTAAAAAAAAAAAAAAAGGAAAATTTAACTGCAAGACTATGAAAATATTTTGAAAAGAAAAGTATTAAGAATTTAATGAATGACATTAAAACAAAACCAGTTGCTTCTCTTCAAGGGAACCAAGAAAGCTGAGTAAGCGTACAACTGCGAGGCGAGATTGAGACAATAACTGAAACTATTAAAAAGCCAACAACTAAATTGGTAATAATATATAAAATGTCATGCTCAGACATTGACAGGAAAATCATTGGCATAGCCAGCAGTTGATACGACTCTGCATAGCGGTAGTCATTATAGAAAAAAAAAAGGAAAGAACATGATCAATAGAGAATTCCTGAAACTGAAGGGTATTTCAGTTCAGTTTAAGACCAACACTTTTCTACCACAAAAATATAATGAAATAATATTTCATTATATTATGAAGAAAAAAGGTGCCGAACTGGCAGAATCTTGACCGCACCGGACGAAATGCTAAGCGGCATTTCTTCCGACTTTACGTTCCGAGGTCAAATGCAGTCGGGATTGACTTAGTCTTTCATTTGTTCAGGGTCGATAAAATAAGTGTCAGTTGAACACTGGGGTCGATGTAATCAATTTTCTCCTCTTCCGAAATTGTTGGCTATTATACAGAATAAAGTAGCAAATTGATGGAATCATTGGTTCGGTAGACAAAAATATTCAGCAGTATTTCTTGCTCTTGTTCTGAGTTCAAAACATCTGAGGTTATCTTCGCTTTTCATTTCTACGGGGTAGATAAAATAATGTACCAATCAAGTACTGGAGTCGATTTAATTGACTTTTCCCCTCCCCTGAAAATTACTGGACTTGAGTCAAAATCTGCTTAGCGGCGTTTCTTCCGTTTATTCGCCCAGAGTTCAAATTACGCCGAGTTCGACTTTGCCTTTTATCATTTCAGTGTCGATGAAGTACCACTTGAACCCCAACCCTCCAAATTTCAGGCCTTGTGCCCATAGCAGAAAGGACTACTACTACTACTACTACTACTACTACTACTACTACTACTACTATCATTATTATTCGGGGTCGATGAATTAAGTACCAGTGAATCACTGGGGTCCATGTAAACGACTCATCCCCTCCCTCAAAATGGTTGCCCTTGTGGCAAAATTTGAAGCCATCATTATTATTATCAGTATTATTAAGGCCGCAAACTGACAGTCTATAGCACTCCGGGCAAAATGCTTAGTACTATTTCGTCCGGGCAAAATGCCTAGTGCCTTTTATCCTTTCGAGGTCAATGAAGTAAGTACCAGTTACGCATCAGGGATCGATGTAATCGACTAGCTCCCTCCCAGGTTTTCAGGCCTCGTGCCATTAGTAGAAAGGATTGTTATTATTATCATTGTGTAAGAGAGCAGTGAATGCCATCAAAGTGACACTGGGGTAAAATATACGAAGCCCAGTATACCCATCCTGACTACCCGTCTGATAAGGGTACACCAGGCACATGCATCACAACTATATTGTGCGCGACATAGTGATTACATATCAAGATAAAGAGCCCATGACCTTGTAGGTGGGACTTAGAATTTTCTTCAGGTCGAGTAGCCCATCCCGCTCAAAAGGTCCTTGAATAAAGGTTGTTTAAGGATGATGAACAAAACACCCATGCTTCCAAAGCTGAATTATCCAAACCTCACAGAATTTCTCTCAACAAATGGCTATGATGCTCCCCCACTACTTCTGCTCGTGATCAGAGATGCACATATCGTCAGCCACTAAGTGACATGCTCAACTGCTTAAGGTCAAGCAACTGACAAGGAAATCTGTGATACTGGGCAGAATATTAACTGTAGCCCATCTTTTATACCAAGACAAAACGATGTACATGATGACACTTTCAGTTAGTTAAGCTCGGAAGCCATGAGATCCACTGTCTGGTACTGCATCAGGGCATTATTATTATTATTATTATTTTATGTTTGACTTTTGTTTTGCATTTGTACAAGTTGGATCCAAGTCTCACCCAGAGACCTCAAGAGACAACAAGTTAGAAGTTCATGTAGGTGTTATGCCTAGGGTACCATATATTTGGATTTGTACAGTTTTGTTCAAGTGAATGTTTAAGAAACCATAAGAAAATTATGTTTGCTTTAAAATTTGAGATCACATAGACAGTATTTTACGTAGGATATGGGCAGTTCCCATGAGCACTATTATTATTATTATTATTATTATTATTATTATTATTATTATTATTATTATTATTATTAAGCGGTGAGCCTTAATTTTACGCCATCAGAGTTTATCTTCCGGCCTCTCTTCATAGTTTGTACTGCACACTTATCTGCTCCAAACTGCATTCCAGTGTCTTTATTAAATATTTTCACTGTTTGGATTAGAGAATCCAGGTTTGTCTCATTTTTGTATATACTTGTGATCATCCATATATAGTTGGTGATTTATTCTTATTTTGATTTTGAAAAACTCATAGGCGGCAGGCCCAGATTTTCTCAGTATATTCGTCAGAATGATTAGCGCAATGACGAAGATTAACGGAGAGAGCGAGTTTCTTTGAAAATGCTCTTGCATATTTTCACGTTACCTAGCAGTTCATTTGCACTTGTCCTTTCTACTGTCCGTTCTACTGCCCGTTCTCTCATTACTTTCTCCAAGCGTCATTAACTCCAAGCGTTCCCAAACATTTTAAGAGCCAGCTGTGTGGGACACTGTTGTAGGCCTTCCTGTAATCTATCCATCTAATAGCTAGATTCTTCCTCCTTAGTCATACCTCATTTAATGCTGTCTAAGAGCGGCGAGCTGGTAGAATCGTTAGCACACCGCAAAAAAAAAAAAAATGCTTAGCGGCGTTTAATCTATCTTCACGTTCTGAGTTAGTTCAAATGCTGCCGGGATCGACTTAATCCCTCCCCAAAAATGCTCGCCTTGTGCCAAAATTTGAAATCAATATTCTGCTGTCTATGTATAGCAGACCAATAGTTCCTCTTGATTATTTCCAACATCCTTTTGAGTCTTCTGTCAATAGGCTCTCCTCTTCCAGAAAATTATACACCTCATCTACTATGAGGCCAGTAAATAATTTCCAGTTATATTAAACAATTAATAAGTCTATAATTGCTATCTTCCCCTCGCCTTTCTTTGTCATTCTGTGTGAGCCCTGTCTTTCCTTTTGTCACCCATGTTGATTTTCCATTTTCTATGCAGTCAATAAAAAGCAACCAGTTTCCATTCAACTATTTCCATCTCTAAGTCCTTTTATTTAGCAAATTTTTCGAACTGTTTAACTTAGCTGGTACGGTCAAATTTATTAGATAGTAGGCATTTTGTCGATGATCTTTGACAACAAAATAAGATATTTGACATTTACCTGCCTGTCAGTATGGATTATTATTATTATTATTATTATTATTATTATTATTATTATTATTGTTATTATTATTATTATTATCATCATCATTATTAAATTTTAGCTTGATTTCGGGGCATTTTAGTTACTAACCGAGTCTCTACCTGAGGCTTAAGGCTTGTAACTGTGTTATAACGTTACGAATTTTCTCAAGGAATGGGCTGTTGAGGTTAGTGCAATCTTTTGAACATCCTGTATATTTGATTTTCCAGGTATTTTATAAATGAAGATTGAAGTTCCCTTTTTAACCATGCTTAGTGCTCCTACCATGACTGGTAGAGTAAATGTTTTCGGTTTCCACATTCTGCTGATTTCTATCGTTAGATCCTTTTATTTAGCTAATTTTTCGAATTCTTTAATTAAGCTATTCCGATTTACTGGTACTGTCATATCTATTAGACAGCAAGCATTTTGTCAACGATCTTTGATAATAATATGAGGCCTATTGGCATTTATTTGTCTGTCACTATGAATTGTTGTTGTTATTGTTATTGTTATTATTATTATTATTATTATTATTATTATTATTATTATTATTATTATTATTATTATTATTATTATTATTATCATTATTATTTTATGTCTGACTTTTGTTTTGCATTTGTACAAGTTGGATCCAAGTCTCACCCAGAGACCTCAAGAGACAACAAGTTAGAAGTTCATGTAGGTGTTATGCCTAGGGTGCCATATATTTGGATTTGTACAGTTTTGTTCTAGTGAATGTTTAAGAAACCATAAGAAAATTATGTGTTTGCTTTAAAATTTGAGATCACATAGACAGTATTTTACGTAGGATATGGGCAGTTCCCATGAGCACTATCTTTTGAACTTCAGCCATTTTGGGGTTTCCTGGAATCTGATCTAGGTAGTAATCAGCCCGTTTCGCTGTCATTCCCAGGGCACCTATGACAATAAGTATTGTTTTCGTCTTCAGATTCCACATTTTGCTAATTTCTATTTCAAGATCTTTATATTTGCTCAGTTTTTGGTAGGTCTTGACAGATACGTTTATATCGATTGGGACAGTCATATCGATGAGGAGGCATGATTTTTGTCTGAAGTCTTTCAGTATGATGTCTGGCCTATTTGCGTCTATCTTTCTGTCAGTTTGAATGGTGAAGTTCCAGAGGAGTGCAATGTGATCATTTTCAAGTACTGGGGGTGGTTTGTGTTCCCACCAGTTTTTATCATGGGGCAAGTCCAGGTTTTTGCATATTACCCAGTGAATATATTGTGCAGCTCTATCATGCCTGTTGAGATACTCTGTAGGCGCAAGCAGACTGCACATGGAGACAACATGATCGATGGTCTCATTTTGTTGTTGGCATATACGACATAATGGGGAGCTGCCGTTCTTTAATATGTTGGCCTGGTAGTTCTTTGTAGGTAGGCATTGATCTTGGGCTGCTATGATAAACCCCTTTGTTTCTGATTTCAAGCAAGAGGCCATTAGCCATTGATGGGTAAGGGCTTTGTCAATATCTGCATTATTCGCTCTCTTTGGGTATTTGCCATTGAGAGGTTTTCCATGCCATTTTTCAGTCATAATATCTAAGGCAGCAATTTTAGCACGGGTTTTCAAGCGCTTAGCTTTTTCTGCAGGTGTTTCTAGTTCATCTAATTCTTGAATTTGTTGCAATTGGAATTCACTTAGATAGTCCTTTGCCTGTTTTGTTACTGAGTAAGATGCTTTCTTGCTTTCATGTTTTAAGACAAGTTTTAGCATCCAGTCCTCAGAGTTTTTCAGATAGGTATCTAGGCCAATTGTGGCTACCTTCATTGATAATGCCAGCTGTAGAAGTCCTCGGCCTCCCTCTTTTCTTGGCAGATAAAGACGTTCTATATCTGCCGTAGGGTGGTGCATTCTATGCATTGTCAACAGTTTTCGTATTTTTCTGTCAACATTACATATTTTAGTAATTGACCAGTTAATGATATTGAAACAATAAGTCACGACTGGTATGGCTAGAGCATTGATCGCTTCGATCCTGTTTCTCGCGTTCAGCTCTGTCTTCAGTATTGCTCTCACCCTGCGATAACATTCTCTTCTGATCCTTTCCCTCATCACTGAGTGCTTGATATTGTCCCCTTCAATTACCCCTAGGTATTTGTAGCTCTCCGCTGGTTCTAACTCTTTTATGACATTTTGCTGGTCAAGGTTCACATTAGATGTTTTTGTCATTTTTCCTTTGATAAAGGTAGCTTTTGCACATTTATCAAGGCCAAATTGCATCCTGATGTCATCACTGAATTGTTTAACAATCGCTAGTAGGCCTTTGAGTTGTTGGTCATTTTTTGCAAAGAGCTTTAAATCATCCATGTAAATGAGATGATTTATATTTTTATCAAACATTTTATAACCATACTGTGCATCATTGAGCAATTTTGAGAGCGGTATTAGGGCTAGACAGAAGAAGAGTGGTGATAGTGAGTCACCCTGGAAAATGCCACATGAAATTCTTACATCTCCAGCATTTAGAGATTCATTGTCATTGTTCAACGTCAGTGTGGTTCTCCATGATCTCATACTTACAGATAAAATGTTACGCAGAGTAGGAGCTATTTTATACATTTCCAGACATTTCCTAATCCAGCTATGTGGTAGGCTATCAAAGGCCTTTTTATAGTCTATCCAAGCTATTGACAAGTTTTTCTGGCGCTTGTGACAATCTTCTAAGATCATCTTATTGATGAGTAGCTGATCTTTACAACCATAAGATCCACGTTTACATCCCTTTTGCTCATTAGGGAATATGCTACTTTCTATTAAAAAACTATAGGTGTACTCGGTTAGGACAGATGTTAGCGTCTTATACATTGTTGTTAAGCAGGTTATGGGTCGATAATTTATCATTATTATTATTATTATTATTATTATTATTATTATTATTATTATTATTATTATTATTATTATTATTTTATGTTTGACTTTTGTTTTGCATTTGTACAAGTTGGATCCAAGTCTCACCCAGAGACCTCAAGAGACAACAAGTTAGAAGTTCATGTAGGTGTTATGCCTAGAGCACCATATATTTGGATTTGTACAGTTTTGTTCAAGTGAATGTTTAAGAAACCATAAGAAAATTATGTGTTTGCTTTAAAATTTGAGATCACATAGACAGTATTTTACGTAGGATATGGGCAGTTCCCATGAGCACTATCTTTTGAACTTCAGCCATTTTGGGGTTTCCTGGAATCTGATCTAGGTAGTAATCAGCCCGTTTCGCTGTCATTCCCAGGGCACCTATGACAATAGGTATTGTTTTCGTCTTCAGATTCCACATTTTGCTAATTTCTATTTCAAGATCTTTATATTTGCTCAGTTTTTGGTAGGTCTTGACAGATATGTTCATATCGATTGGGACAGTCATATCAATGAGGAGGCATGATTTTTGTCTGAAGTCTTTCAGTATGATGTCTGGCCTATTTGCGTCTATCTTTCTGTCAGTTTGAATGGTGAAGTTCCAGAGGAGTGCAATGTGATCATTTTCAAGTACTGGGGGTGGTTTGTGTTCCCACCAGTTTTTATCATGGGGCAAGTCCAGGTTTTTGCATATTACCCAGTGAATATATTGTGCAGCTCTATCATGCCTGCTGAGATACTCTGTAGGCGCAAGCAGACTGCACATAGAGACAACATGATCGATGGTCTCATTTTGTTGTTGGCATATACGACATAATGGGGAGCTGCCGTTCTTTAATATGTTGGCCTGGTAGTTCTTTGTAGGTCGGCATTGATCTTGGGCTGCTACGATAAACCCCTCTGTTTCTGATTTCAAGCCAGAGGCCATTAACCATTGGTGGGTAAGGGCTTTGTCAATATCTGCATTATTCGCTCTCTTTGGGTATTTGCCATTGAGAGGTTTTCCATGCCATGTTTCAGTCATAATATCTAAGGCAGCAATTTTTGCACGGGTTTTCAAGCGCTTAGCTTTTTCTGCAGGTGTTTCTAGTTCATCTAATTCTTGAATTTGTTGCAATTGGAATTCACTTAGATAGTCCTTTGCCTGTTTTGTTACTGAGTAAGATGCTTTCTTGCTTTCATGTTTTAAGACAGGTTTTAGCATCCAGTCCTCAGAGTTTTTCAGATAGGTGTCTAGGCCAATTGTGGCTATCTTCATTGATAATGCCAGCTGTAAAAGTCCTCGGCCTCCTTCTTTTCTTGGCAGATAAAGACGTTCTATATCTGCCTTAGGGTGGTGCATTCTATGCATTATCAACAGTTTTCGTATTTTTCTGTCAACATTACATATTTCAGTAATTGACCAGTTAACGATGTTGAAACTGTAAGTCACGACTGGTATGGCTAGAGCATTGATCGCTTCGATCCTGTTTCTCGCGTTCAGCTCTGTCTTCAGTATTGCTCTCACCCTGCGATAACATTCTCTTCTGATCCTTTCCCTCATCACTGAGTGCTTGATATTGTCCCCTTCAATTACCCCTAGGTATTTGTAGCTCTCCGCTGGTTCTAACTCTTTTATGACATTTTGCTGGTCAAGGTTCACATTAGATGTATTTGTCATTTTTCCTTTGATAAAGGTAGCTTTTGCACATTTATCAAGGCCAAATTGCATCCTGATGTCATCACTGAATTGTTTAATTATTATTATTATTATTATTATTATTATTATTATTATTATTATTATTATTATTATTATTATTATTATTATTATAAGTAAGGAAGCAGTCTTGAAGAATCATGAGCACCTAAGACAAAATGCTTAGCAGTATTTTCTCCGGCTCTTAGCGTGTTCTGAATTCAAATCCCGCAAAGGTTAAATTTACCTTTCATCCTTTCGAGATCGATAAAATAAAATACCAGCCAAGTACTGACTAAACTCCTTCCCCGATAATTGGCGGTCTTGAACCAAAATTTAAGACTATTATATTATGCAAAATATAACCGCAGAATATTTGGAGATGGTTAACTAGCTATTAGTTATATTATTTCTAGCTGCCAAAAAAGGAATGTTTGAGTGTGAATATGTGTGTGTGTGCATGTGTGTTTGCGTGCGCACGTTGACTTGAGGCTATGGGCAACTCAGGCAATTATGATTGCTTTTCCAAGGCAGAAAGAGAAATGTCTTCTAATATATATATCACTTCCAACAAAAGGTGTTATATCACTGCATCAAAATGAATAAATTGTTGAAAGATAAATATCTGGAGACAGAGATAACCAAAATATAGTGATTAAAAACAGAAACAAACTCTAATAAATGTCTCGAGAATCTAAATAATGATAAAGAAACCTATAAATAAATACATTTCTCCAAGAGGAAGACTTTTACATATCTACAACATACAAATGATAGTAGCTGTACGTACTGAGCACAAATCTATTAGAACACTTTCATCACAATAGGGAAACAAAAACAAATCTAAACTCATAGTGTATCCAAAGTATACAGAACTTTATCCGGTTATGCTGTCACATCATGCGTTAAGAAAAAAGACCAATGAAATACCTGCATATTAACACTCTACGGTTAAATGTGTGGCGTTGTTACGTTATTAGTTGAAGAGGAAGGCAAAGAGAAACAAAGAGGAGAACGGTAAGAGCGGTAAGAGCTAGGAGAAATGAATGGTTACTAATTGATGTGAAAAGAAAATTAATAGATAACCACTGTCAAGGTAGAAGAGGTTACAAGTATATAACAATACATATAGTTTTCTTCTACAATTGCGCATTTAGTTCTACCTATGTGGACTTTACAACATCTCAGGATAGAAAAACTACAATTTCAAAATACTGTATTTCCTGATACTTTCAAAACTTCCAACAATCTGAGTTTTTTTTTTTTTTTCAAATAACTGTATCAAGATTTGTTAAAACTTTTCCAATAAACTCAATCAGAATAATATTATAGATAATGCCTTCGATTTTGTTCCTTAGATAAGATCTTTTACTTCTTGACATCAAAAAAAAAAATAATAATAATAAATAAATAATAATAATAGATGAGAAGACTTAAGAATATAACTTTCAGAGATGTTTTCTGGAATTTACCTTCAATATCATCATCTCAAGAAACAAATGCTTTTGCAACTACATAAAATTCCATCTTACAATTTACAAAATAACCGTGGAATTTCCACTAGGACGACTAATTAATAAATAGTTTTTCTTTATTCTCCACAAGGGCACAAAATAATTTTACCAAAAACAATGAATGGTGGGTATTACTGTGAAATTGTTTATTGAAAAAGAAAAACAAACATCAGGCAACGAAAGACAGCAGTATAAAAAAAGAGGTTGGAAGACATCTGTTAATGGATCGTCAAAGGATTCTACACTCCCAGGATTATACTTACCATAGATGACTGGAGTCAGCTGCTCGAAAATTTCTGTTTCTGTCTATGCGAATTAACCTCTGTGTATGTAAGATGAAGTTGATAAGTTGAAAGGAACATCAGTTTAAACAGTTAATGGAAAACAATGCAAGTACCTGAAAACAATGACACACAATGCGACTTTTGGGATTCTAGGAGCAAAATACAGCTATTTCCCATCAATGAATATAGAACAAATGTTAAATTGAGAGATTAGTTGCAAGAGGAGGAAGAAGCTACGACAAAATAGTGAGCAATATCTGAAAATGTATTCAGAAATTTTCCCACAGTAAGACAAACTAATTCACGGCCAATAGGTGCTATGACTTAATAATATCGATGTAGACTACGAAACAGCTCAGTAATGGCTTAAAGAGAGGTCTAAGGGATTTTAATCACTTCATGGGACTTAAAGTATCCACTCTAGAAAGTTTGAGCGACAAATAATAAAGCACAAAGCAAAATATTTAGAAATAATGGAAGTTGGGAAGAGATTGTCTGACACTTCTTTTTAGATGTAAAGTCTTTTCAAAATTAGAGCATGAAAATAATCAATAGAAAATATATTGATTAACGGAATATATGGAAAATATATTGATTAGCGGAAATCTTTTGACAATGTTACCCACATATGGATTTCGTAAACAATAACGTTGGGTAAGCTAGTACAGTTATATGCAGATAAATCAAACATGCCAATAGCGAGTCGGAAATTCATGTACACATGAAAATGAAAGAAGAAATTCAGAACAAAACCAATATGTATTAATGGATATTTCTTTTATCGCTCTACTTCTTTGTAATACCAGCTTCCTTTTATCAGCGTGTTAAACGTAACTGAATTGAATGTATGTTTAGTGCAGCTGGACAATTGACCATTTTCTAAATATGAATGTCCAGAACGTTAACAATTTTATATCAAAACAAACAGAAAATCTTACTGAAAAAGACTTAAGGACTGTCGGTAAAGTAGCATAAAAATAAAGGAAGAAACGAGTCCTATTAAAGAAAGGAAAGCACGATACCAAGATACAGTTCTTTAATAACGTGAGATAAATGGAAATAAAATGATCAGACAGAAGGCATCTATCTATCTATCTATCTATCTATCTATCTATCTATCTATCTATCTATCTATCTATCTATCTATCTATCTATCTATCTATCTATCTATCTATCTATCTATCTATCTATCTATAAAAGGAAGGTGAGAGTAGAGAGGCAAGTGTTGTCTAGCAAATGTTTCGAAAAAAGATGGATACATGTAGCAAGAATGGCACGTATAAATGACGAAGCCACCTTGACCATGATTCTATAAAACGTTTTAAAATTTTGTAAACAGAGAGTTACTTACGTTTCTTGCTTAAATAAAAGAAATTTTATTTAACAAACTGTGACGCTAAAGACCGAGGTTACCGTGGTCTTTTCGTAGGTTTTTCTTTCCACGGATAACCTCCCCATTTATTGGGAATTTTTTGTATTATTTCGTATTTTTTGTAAATACCCCAAACGTTTTGCGATGTTTGTTTTTCATCGTTGTCCCCACTTTTGTTTTTTTTCTGCTTTGTTTTCGACCCCCTCGAAAAGAAAAACTCTACATTTGTATTTTGTCCCCTCTGTGTTGAGCCCTGTGTGGCTAATAAAGAAACCTATCTATCTAACACACGTATAGATGTATATCTGTGTGTGTGTACGCATGTCTTATAAACATATCTGTTGATTCTTTAACAAGTGTCAAATTACAGAATATTCTTTAATATATTGTAACTGAAAATGAAAGGCTCTATATCATCAGTACTCCCGCGCTTTCATGCTAATGGTGATCAGATTTCTGTTTTTACTCGAATTATCCGATAGTTCAATGGGGAAAAATGTAACTCAGTTGCATGAAAATCGAATCTTGAGACAAACTCCAGTTTCAGTGTGTGTGTGTGTGTGTGTGTGTGTGTGTGTGCGTGTGGGTGGGTGTATGTGTGTGTGTGTGTGTGTGTGAGTGTGTGTGTGTGTGTTGTGTGAGTGTGTGTGAGTGTGTGTATATATATATATATATACACATGTATATATGTATGTATACATACATACGTACACACACAGACAGACACGCACACACACACACATGTATGTTTTCTGTAAATTTGAACTACATACAAGGTGCGATGGGTAAATTGTCGCCATTTTATATTTTTAATTTCGCTCATGCACGTTGTTTTTGATTTTGTCGACGACACAGTATAGTAGGGGCAGTTTGACACTGTCCGTGAGAAAAACAGCACTATAATGCAATTCACTGTCAGAAATTTGGAAACGACAGGCTGTACTACTTGGTATTCGCTGCAGAAGCTCCATTTTCAGAGTGTTTGGGTGTCAATCTGAGGACATGTACCGAGGGTGATAAATATCGAACATACAGTCAACATCATGGTTTTTGGAGTGATGACTATTGATGGCAACATTATGCCACCGTTCATCTTCTCATACGGCTTTAGATTCAACACGAAAGCCTACATCGAGTACCTGGAGGAGGTAGTGCTGCCCTGGGTCAAGAGGGTGGCTGCTGGAAATTCTATGTTTATCAAAAGCACTCTGCACTATGCCACACAAGCAGGAAAACCCAGTCATGTTTGTCAGACAATTTCTGCGACCACATCATCCTAACATCTGGCTACCTAACTCCTCAGACTGCAACCCCGTTGATTATTATGTGTGGGGTGCAGTTGAGCGAGAGACCAACAAAACTGCTTGTAACACCAAAGATGAACTGAAGGCAAGGATTATGGCAGCATACACCAACGTAAACAAGGAACCGTCCAGAAGATATTGAAGTCGTCTGGAGGCCGTGGTCGAAGCAAATGGCGATTTTATTGAATAAAAGATATTTTTATGTAATTTTGGTAAATATATCTGTTAAAATGAGATGTCAGTGTTATTTCATTTTGGGGTAATTTAGACAACAAACAGTTTATATAGCGGAGGTTCTATTATCAGAATCTTTAGATAATCCGATTTAAGGTGAAATGTATTATATGCGTTGATTAATAAACTTTCTTGACCGACTATTATTTAGTTTATGTTATCTATACTAACCTTGTCTGTGCTTGAGGCTAGAACTGCTTTTATCATGATCATTTTAGATCTCAGTACGTTATTATTATATTATATATATATATATATATATATATATATATATATATATATATAGGAAAATGTTTTATATATTATTTTCTTCATTTTGTACTTTTTTGTACTTCTTTGTAAAAAAACATTTTCATTCTCCTTGATAATTTGCTTCATCGCAATGAAAACCGGTTAGAAAAAATCTTCATTAAATTATGCTCCCAGTTCAGCATTCTGGCTTTTTTACATTTTCCTATTATTTCTCCACGTGCGGTTAACACAACCCCACTATTTACTGACTTATATATATATATATATATACTTATACACACACGTACACATATATATATATATAGTGGAATGATGGAAGTTCTATGGTGAAAAAAAATCAGCGTTTCAACTCCGCGTGATGATATGTGTATGTAAAAGAGAGTCATGTGAATGTTTGTGTGTGTTCAATGAAAGTTTAGATGGTGAACATTCAACGCTGAAAATAAAGATCAGCGTTTCAACTCTGTATGAGTATATGTGTGTATGTGTGTGCGTGTACAAGGGAAGGATGTGAATGTTTGTATCTGTGATTATTTTGTACCTTATGTATATATAAAACTAGCTGGCCCCGTACGGTCAAAGGTGACGGCTAATTGTAGTATTTAATACATAAATATGGATGATAAATGAAGTTAATACACTTGTCAATATTCACATACTTCCCTTGTACACGCACGCACATACACACATACACTCACACGCATACATACATACACTCACACAGAGTTGAAATGCTGTTTGATTATTTTCCTTTTCAGCGTCGAATATTCACCATCTCACTTCCACTGCTCACACACACACACACACACACAAACATTCACATACCTCCCCTTTACATACACACACATACTCACACAGAGTTGAAACGCTGTTTGATTTTTCGCTTCAACGTTGAATGTTCACCATCCCACCAGTTTGCCATCACTCCTTCCTTCCTTATTCATCTATCACCTTCCTTTCTCATTCTTATGTTGTGACGGAGAAAATCACAAGAATATTATTATAGTAGATAAAAACTACTATTAGCCGTCATTTTTGACGGCACGGAGTCAGCTAGTATATATGTATATATATATATATATACTAATATATACTTTTGTTATTTACACCACCTGTCCTCGTCTGTTGTTATTATTTGTATATTCTCCCATATATATATATATATATATGGAAATTGAACACAGAATCACTGGTTATATAGCGGAGTTTTAGCCATACAGCCATGCCAGTAACTTCATTATTGATGTAGTCTAAAAAAAATACCATTCGTAGTTCACAGGAACAATAAATTCAATCTATTCTTGTGAACTTTTCTCTCATCTGAAAATAAAGACGGAATTAAGATTTGCTAAAGTTTTACCAACGGAACCAAACAGTGCCAAAATAACATTATTGAAAGATCATGTCTGCGATTTTGTTTCATTGTTAAATTTTTAAAAATCTTACGTGACATGAAAAATAATAGTTAACAACCATTGGTGTTTTGATTTTTACTGCATTGAAAATATCATACGTATTATGAGTGCGTTCCTAATATGTTATTTTCTGTATGTTACATACATTCGTATGTTATGAAGTTTGGTTATGTATTTGCATTAATGTTTTTGACCGTTCCCATTTGATCTAGTTATACATTTGTATAACTGGAATATAATTTTCAGAGGTATTCCCTCATAAGATTGCGCATTCATTTCTACGCAAAGTTCTATGAGAAATTCAAACCTCCACAACGATAAAATATTTACTAAAAAATAAAATTTCGAAGACACTTCTATATTTGACAGTCCTCTGGGAATTTTCAACCATGTTACAGTTTTAAAAAATAACTGAAATTGCTATGGATAGTGAAAGTGAGATACTAACGCTAATACAATGTTTTCCCCAGATCAAAAATAAACAAAAAAGAAAATCATTGTATGTCTGAATACGTCAATACTTGAATATATTTAACACTTAAAATGTATTAGCATGTCAGGCGCACATACTTTGGTATGTATGGCTAAGCTTCTATTTTGTCGAGTTACAAAGGTTTAAGTATACCTTCAATAACACGCGCATACACATATGTATACACACATATTAGTGTATGTTTGTATGTATGTATGTATGTATGCATGTATGCATGCATGCGCGCGTGTGTGTATATATGCATATATACATATATATATTTATACGCATACACACACGCACACATATACGTCTATACATATATATACTGGCATACATGCATACATATGTACGTACGTATGTACGTACGTATGTACATGGCTATCAAGTTGAAGTCTAAATTATCATAAAATGTCTTGTTTCTCCTTTCTATATTAGTGAAAGATTCTTGGAATAAAACTTGAATATACATAGATAGATATACGAACATAATTACATGCATATAGACATAAATACTTATATATATATATATACACACACAAATACGCTGTATTAAATTGTATTAAATGTGTATAGATAATGTACTATCTCGTTAACCGCAAGGGGTCGCTCTATAAATATGATGTATGTAATTGCTACTTATTTAATGGACACCAAATTACTGGAAAGATTTTTGCTACAAATTGCAGATTAAATTTCATATGCACACCCATACACACGCACGCACACACACACACACACACACACACACACACACACACACACACACACACACACACACACACACACACACACACACACAAATACACAAACATACATAAACACTCACACAAAAATACACACATATACATATGTGGTAAGTAGCTTGCTTATCAACCAAACGGTTCCGGGTTCAGTCCCATTGCGTGGCACCTTGGGCAAGTGTCTTCTGCTATAGACTGGAGCCGATATATAGCCTGTGAGTGGATTTGGAAGACGGAAACTGAAAGAAGCCCATATATATATATATATATATATATATATATATATAAAATAAGCAACACGGATTTCAATGGTGATTGCAGTACGCACGTTTCATGCTACTTCAATTTATTTAAGTAATTCGAGCATTACCTTAAATGCAATATGAAGAGCAATCTTCAGCTGCACGAAAATGCAGAAAAATTACTGTAGAAAAGACCTTCCCTCTCTTTAGAAGTAATTGTCCCTTTGCTATCACCACTAGATAAGAAACAATAAAATCTGAGACAGTTAAAACTTTTGTCTAGAATCAATTACTAGCCTGATAGACTCGCCTATGTCAAGATGGACTTATGTATTCTTCCTCACATTTGGATTTTTATGTATTCTCTCTCCCACTTGGATTTGAAAAGTTGCCACATTTATAATATGTCTTTTCTACAGTAATTTTTCTGCATTTTCGTGCAGCTGAAGATTGCTCTTCATATTGCATTTAAGGTAATGCTCGCATTACTTAAATAAATTGAAGTAGCATGAAACGTGCGTACTGCAATCACCTTTGAAATCCGTGTTGCTTATTTTTTGATTTTGATCACCTATCCTTTTAGGATACGATAGTCAGGTGCCTACGCATAAGTACCATATTCAACCTTGAATCTATATATATATATATATATATATATATATATATATATATATATATATATATATATATATATATATATATATATATATATATATATATATATATATATGTTTGTGTATCTGTTTTTGTCCCTCTCAAACTACTGCCGATATCAACAAAGCATGCGGAGAGGAGTCCGGAAGTAATCGCACAGTACGAAGGTCGTTTCAGAAATTCCATAATGATGATCAGAGTCTTGTGGATGAAGAAGGTAGAGGACGGTCAAGACAATGAACAATTGAAAGCAATTGATGAACAAAACCCACGTCAAAGTTTCAGAGAAATGTCTCAGGCACTTGGTGTCGATATTGCAACGGTCTCACGCAATCTGCAGAAGATTGGTAAAGTGAAAAAGCTCGATAAATGGGTTCCACATGAACTCAATGAAAATCAAAAAGTTCGGCGTTTTGAAGTGTGGTCGATGGTCTTTGTGCGAAACACCAATAATCCTTTTCTTGACTGAATAGTCACTTGTGACGAAATCTTGAGAAGCACATGTGACGAAATCTTGAGAAGTACATGTAACAAATAGGAGCTGCAATAAGGGTGGAGCACTTGCAGGAAACAGCACACTTGGAACCGCTCGAATACTCCGGATGGTGCTCGAGAAATAAGAGGTGTTAGCTTCGTTCACTGGCAGTGAACAACTGACACTGTAGTACATCTCTAGCGTTAGCAGCTGTGTATTGACAATAAAATAATAATAATAATAATAATAATAATAATAATAATAATAATAATAATAATATTAATAGTAGTAGTAGTAGTGGTAGTAGTGGTAGTGGTGGTGGTAGTAGTAGTAGTAACAACAACAACAACAATAATAATAATAATAATAATAATAATAATAATAATAATAATAATAATAATAATAATAATAATAATAATAATAATAATAATATGCCCGGATGCAGTATCAGGCAGTTGCTCTCATGGCTTCTGATCTTAATTGATTGGAAGTGTTATCATGTACATTGTTTTGTCTTGGTATAAAAGATGGGCTACAGCAAATATTATGCTTAATACCACAGATTTGCTTGTCACTTGTTTGACCTTAACCAGTTGAGCATGTCCCTTGGTGGCTGACGATATGTGCATTTCTGATGATGAGCAGAAGTAGTGGTGGGGGGAGCATCATAGCCATGTGTTGAGAGGAATTCTTTGGGATTTGAATAATTCATCTTTGTAAACATGGGTGTTTTGCTCAACATCCCTAAACAAACCTTATTCGGGGACCTTTTGAGCGGGATGTGCTACTCGACCTGAAGAAAATTCTAACTGGGCCCCACCTGCAAGGTCATGCGCTGTTTATCTTGATATGAGATCACCATGTCACGTACATATGGTTGTGATGCATATGCCTGGTGTACCCTTATCAGACGGGTAGTCATGATGGGTATACTGGGCTTCGTATATTTTACCCCAGTGTCACTTTGATGGCATACTTTGATCTCTCACTCAATAATAATAATAATAATAATAATAATAATAATAATAATAATAATAATAATCCTTTCTACTATAGGCACAAGGCCTGAAATTTTGGAGGGAAGGGAACTAGTCGAATACATCGATCCAGTGTTTCACTGGTACTAAATTTATCGTCTCCGAAAAGATGAAAGGCAAAGTCCACTTCGGCGGAATTTGAAATCAGAACATAGCGGCACATGAAATACTACTACGCATTTCACTCGGCATGCTAACGATTCTGCCCGCTCACCAATTTAACAACAACAACAACAACAACAACAACGATGACGACGACGACGATGATGATGATGATGATGATGATGATGGAGCATAACAGACCGGACCTAGCGGTGGTGGACAAGATGCACCACATATGCTATATAGTTGACGTTGCATACCTCTTTGACACAAGAATACTCAAGAAAGAAAGCGAAAAGATAGATAAATACAACATCTTTAAGTACGAAATAGCCCGGCTATGAAAAATGAAGGTGAAAATAGTGCCAATTATTGTTGGGTCCTTGGGAACAGTATTAGTAGGCATCGAAGGAACTATAAAGGAAATTGGAATAGAGTGTCCAGTAGAACTGTTACAAAAGGTTTGCCTCCTTGGCTCAGCCATAATAATCAGGAAAGTATTAGATAGCAGAAAATAATGGATAGCATGGTACCGAAAGCTGCAGGTAGTAAGCCTGCTACGTACGTAAGACTTCAGGAACTCCAATAAAATCTGTGATAAAGATAAATGATAACGATCATAATAATGGTTTCAAATGGTTTCAATAAACATCTGAAGATGTTTATTAAACGTAACAAGATAAATGTAAATTTACTCCGATTTGATAGACAGAAACAGCTGTAAATGGTTGCAAATACAATTAAACAATGACTTCTAAACACCAACGATCCCCTTCTCATTGTTAATTATTGCTCCATTTCTTATCTTCCCTATATATTAAACCATGGTTTTACCCTTAAATTACCTACTACCATAGACCTTATAACTAGGATTATACATAGTGAGGTAATACACCAGGAGTGCCTACGGATATGTCTATCCCTTAGATGGTTGCATAACCTCTAACTTATATCTTGCTTTATATATATATATATATATATATATATATATATATATATATATATATATATATATATATATATATATATATATATATATATATATATATATATATATAGTTTTAGGGAAAATAACCAATTTTCAAGAACTCATCGATGAAAATCCACTATCACATATAGAAAAATTAATAATTAAAAGCACAATAAATGAGTATAATAATGAGTATAAGGCTCAATTTAATTTTAATTTTTTATAAATTGATTTTAATTGAGTTTTTTACCTGTAATTTTGGATTTTGTCCCTAATAATATTATATATATATATATATATATATATATATATATAAGGTTGAGGAGGGTATTGGATTTAACCAAACCCAAGAGGATACAGGTAATACCGAGTAAGTGCTGTATACCGACTAGTTTGCCCCAGTCGTTGTATGAACAGGATTGGGTATTAAAAGTCGTGTATTAGCGTGTGTATATGCAAATATATAAAAATAAAAAGATAAAGAGAGCAATGGTAAGGTTGGAGAAGTATTTTATGGATAAAATACTTCTCCAACCTTACCATTGCTCTCTTTATCTTTTTATTTTTATATATTTACATATATATATATATATATATATATATATATATATATATATATATATATATTAATAAAAGAAGTATCTAGTGGTAGAAATAGACAGAATTAAAGTGACAGAAGGGGGAAACCTTGAAAACCATTAGGATATGATACACACAGAGAATCATATAGTGTGAATTCAGGCATACATAAAGTATATATTCATACATATAGAAAAAGTTATATGCTAAACAGACAGGCACCATTCAATACATGAGTGGAAATACAGACGCATATTAATATATACCCCAAAATGAGGTATATATTAATATTTAAAGAAAAATGAATTTATGCATACTTAATGAATATAACGTTATGTACTTAACGTATATACACATTCGTATATGCATAAATGAAAAAATGTATATTCACACAAGCAGTGACACATCTATCTATCTATCTATCTATCTATCTATCTATCTATCTATCTATCTATCTATCTATCTATCTATCTATCTATCTACATACAGACACAGACACATATGTACATATCTATGTGCATCCGTGATTGTATGTGTGTATCATGTCAAAAGGAAGTAAATATATAAACAAGAGGTACCTAGATAATTGGAAGATAATCTAGTGGAACAGTAAGTAATTAACGATATAAAGATGATTTTTCAAGTAGGTTTTGTCAAGATATAAATTAGACATGATATATATAGCAGTAATAGACTTTTTTCGCTATCTACAATAAATTCAACCTCCAACTTCTGAATATAGAGAACCACTCTCCTTCTGTCTGTCCCTCCCTCCCTCCCTCCCTCTGTCTGTCTCTCTTTTTTTCTTTCGATTCACCAGCATTTCTTCTGTTACGAAGGAATGCTTGTATTTATTCATAAAGAAACAGTCAGAGTTCCAGTGAATCAGCCATTCACATTATCACGTCCAACCATTGTACTTTCAGAACATCCAGGCAGGTGTCCATGCCTCCAATTAAATCCCAAGCTCCTAACATTCAGATAATCAATTTCTGAATAATTGATGGCCGTGAAAGTAATAGAGTGCACGGTTAACATGTAGTTTAGGGACTGAAAGGAACGAAAGGAAATTGATCGCAAGTGACAACAATGACACCAACTAATTTCATGCCAATATATCTTTGTGATATAACTAATGTGTAGATTATATGTATATTTTATATACCATGCAAATCGTACATATTCTTTATATTATATGAAAACTGTATTTCAATAAAGATGAATACAATCACATTTATGTTGGTTATAGTGCATTAGAATGATAAACCTCAGTTGCTACCAATGAAATACAAGTATCTGTCTGTCTTGGTCTATTTCACACAATTTATAAACTTAGAGCAAATGTGAGACATTTGGTGAATTGGTAGACTCGCTAGAGCATCAGACAAAATGCTATGCGGTATTAGTTCCAGATCTTTATATTCTGAGTTTAATACCGTTACGGTGAACTTTTCCTTTCATCCCACCAGGGTCGATGAAATAGAATACAAGTTAAGTATTTGGATTGACGGTATCGAATAAACCACGCCATCATTCGTGGGCGTCGACTTCAACTTATGAGCAAATTTTCTTCCAAGCTGTACGAGATGACATTGCGCGCGCCAGCTCTGAGATAATGCACAATCCTGTGTCCGACAAATGTTCGCGGGCATTCATCATGCAGGCTTGATTAGCAAGCTTGATAAGCAAACTTGATTAGCAGGCTTGATCCGCAGGCTTAAACGTCTCTACGAAGTTTTAGTAAAAACAGAAGCTCAGTGACAGATTGATCTGTTGTGCGGAAACAGTGGCCATCAAATTTTAACCGTCTTTGTTAGATTGTCTGACTGACAGGCAGTAAAGATCCTTATAGTGACTTGTTTGATATATGGTTGGCATAAGGGATGTTAAGCGTTGTACAGAGCAGGTCAGGAAAATCCTGTTACTGGTACCATTTAAGCCAGTACTATTTGTTTTATGGTTGAGTGGTTGGTGGCTTACCTGGTTCCCCTACCTGGCTGGCTAGGTGCGGATAGAGCTGTGGTTACTCTGCAGGACTAAAAACAAGACTTGTCAAAGGACGGATGAGTTTGTCGTGATCCAACAGCCATCCAAGCGAGTGGTGTGTCGTAAAAACATTCTCCACAAGTGCAGGCAAACCGTACAACTGATCCAAAACCAGGTGCATGTGGACGCAGGATAATGAGGGAATTGTACTAATTAAAAATGAAGAAATCTTACCAGTTCTCTTTATGTTCTCTTTATGAAACCATGAGATGTCATTGTCATCACTTTCGGCCAAGTTACTTTCATTCTTTTCTTTTCATTTCAATTTTTAAGTCTCTAAACTGCATGTTAATCCAATGCTCTCACTTGTATGGAATTCCATCTTTCAGAACAGGACAGTTAGTATCTTAAGTAACGGTTTAAATATAGTTTCGCTGGGTGCATTTCGATCAAAGAAGTCAGGCAAAAGCTGAAAAATGCGCATATCTCCCATAACATGGTCTTAAATATAAACATGGTTACACCCTTTCTAAACTAACTTTCTTAGGGGTAAGTAAAAAATATAATCTTCATATCACCATCTGTGTATCATGCTAAATCAATATATACAATTGACAGGGATGTTGCTGTGGAATTATCTGAAAAAAAAAACTCTTCATAGACACACTGTATAAAAATCTCAATATATATTGGAGCAAGGGAAACGTCGTTGCGGCAGTAAGTAACAAGAATGACAGATAGGTTTCACTCTTATTTCACTCTTAATGCCATACACAGATTTTCACTTGTTAAGACGAAATTCGTACATCGATATATAGGGAACTGAATGATACATCCACTGATGTTTTGGAAAGCTGCCGGGTTATAACAAACTTCAGTGGATGCAATGTTGTTTCAATTACTTTCACAGAATAATTTTCATATATTTCACACCTGATTATTTAATTTTTCGGTGCATATTATTTGTTATTTTCATCAATCATATTTTTTACTCTTTCACTGGTTTCAGTCACCGTTTACCAGTTTGTAGCCGATTCATATGCACCTCCCCATATATGCGCACGCATTTTCTCTTTCACACACAAACAAAGGCAATTGTATATGAATGAGAAACAAAGTTGGCGTTGGTGGAATTTGAACTCAAAATGTAAAGTGTAAGTTTCAAATATTGTAAGCTATGTTGTCCGCTGCTCTACCCACCCTCCGCCCTATATATATATATATATATATATATATATATATATATATATATATATATATATATATATATATATATATATATATATATATATATATATATATATATATATATATATATATATATATATATATATATATATATATATATATATATATATATATATATATATATATATATATATATATATATATATATATATATATATATATATATATATATATATTTATATATATTTATATATATTTATATATATATATATATATATATATATATATATATATATATATATATATATATATATATATATATATATATATATATATATATATATATATATATATATATATATATATATATATATATATATATATATATATATATATATATATATATATATATATATATATATATATATATATATATATATATATATATATATATATATATATATATATATATATATATATATATATATATATATATATATATATATATATATATATATATATATATATATATATATATATATATATATATATATATATATATATATATATATATATATATGTATATATATATATATATATATATACAAATTAAAAGGGTAAAGGTTTATCAATTTATTAATTTATTAATAAATCAACAATTAATAATTTTTACCAAGCCCTTCGGTATGTAAGCACCATTATCGGTGGAGAACTTATTTAAAAGTTCATATACATTTATAAACATAATTAAGGGATCAGCAAATATTTGCTTCACCACATACCGAAGTTTAGAAATAGCAGCTAAAAAAGCTGAGACTCCAACAGATAGCATTACTTGTAACTCACAAAGGCAAAAACAAGAAGAAAAAACAATGAAAACTAACCATTCCGAAGTTAATCGTAGACGCGTTTCTGGATTATGAGTGATAAATACTCAATTTCCTTCATCAATACGATATTCCAGTAGTAAATTCGACCATGCTAGCAAACTGTGCATGCATGAATGAGTGAACATTCTACATCGACACAAACCTGAAAGCATAACCGAATCTACCTCGGCCAGCCAGTCCACTATCCTTCCTTCAAGAAATTACTATGTGCGTGACAAGCAATACCGCAGAGAATCTGCGTTTACTAACAGGGAGTGAATAATTATTACAAATTAAAAGGGTAAAGGTTTATCAATTTATTAATTTATTAATAAATCAACAATTAATAATTTTTACCAAGCCCTTCGGTATGTAAGCACCATTATCGGTGGAGAACTTATTTAAAAGTTCATATACATTTATAAACATAATTAAGGTATCAGCAAATATTTGTTTCACCACATACCGAATATATATATATATATATATATATATATATATATATATATATATATATATATATATATATATATATATATATATATATATATATGTATGTATGTATGTATGTATGTATCTATCTATCTATCTATCTATCTATCTATCTATCTATCTATCTATCTATCTATCTGTCTGCCTGTCTGTCCGTCTGTCTGTCTGTCCGTCTGTCTATCTATATTCATATGATTTGGATTTTCTACGTGCAGTCCACTGAAATCATACTGGTTTGCTGACCCTATTCCACTGCTTCCCAACCGATTTTTGGTCATGCCCCATCGAATCATTTCTAAAATCCTGATGCCCCCTTGTGATATTTAATTTTTGTTATTCAAAATTTGGTTAATGATTACAATATTACCCGGAAACAAAATAAGAAATAGTGCAACGGACATAAAAAATGTGTAGAAAACGAATATTAAAAAAAATGCGCGGAAATCAACAGGAGACTTCACAAGATCCGTGTTTTTCCCTCAACTTTTAGGAAAATGTCTTTTTTGAAAATGAAATTTTATATAAATATCTTTCAACTGGCATAGATTACGATTATAAAGAAATTTGTGGGGAAATCTTTTCCGATGGGTGTGGAGAGGACTTTGGAAAATTCACAAAATCTCGGGTTTCGCCCATAACTTGGTGACAGTTTATCGTGGATAGCGTCACAAAAGCTCAATTTTTCGCCCATAACTTGGTGACAGTTTATCTTGGACAGCAGGTATAAGTCCAAATTTTAAATATTCCTCTGAATATTAACGAACTTTCTTTTACTTGCACTACTCATTTTATGTATTTTTGAATCGACATAACTACAGATTTCTGCGCCCCCTACTTTGGATGATCGTAACTTTCAGAAAAATGGATATTTTTAATGAAATTGTCTACGAATATGTGTTATATCATGTAGATTCGGAATATACAAGATCTTGGGGAGAAAGTGTTTTAGGAGGGGTTGGGGTGGGGAATTTCGGAAATTTCACCGGAGTCCATTTCAATTCATCTTAACTTTCAAGAAAATGGATATTTATTAATGAAATTGTCTACAAATATACCTTGAGCTATGTAGATTCCGAGGACATAAGAATTTCGGGGGAAAAACAATTGAGAGTTATTTTTGAGAACTGTTCCCCACTCGCGGGTGTTTCTGAACAAGTCGTCCATATTTGTTTCTTTTTCTCCGTTTTGTGCGTTTGTGCATCCGTAAATTTCTAACACACACACACACACACACACACACACACACACACACACACACACACACACTCACTCACACACACACACACACACACACACACACACACACACACACACACACACACACACATATATGTAATTAGAAAAGTTCATGTTTATTTTAGAGATTATGTAACAAATCATGCTTTACACTTCTATATTTAACTGAGCGTATATATTCCTTATTTTTGCTTCTGGTGTCTTCTGCCTTTCTATTAGAAACGTTTACCTGGGAATTTACTTAAAAGGAAAAAAAAAAAATCGAACGCAATAGATAAGTTGTCTTAATAACATATTTATGTGCACCAGACCTTTAGCTTTTATTTTTAGCATAACGAGTTTTCTGTTGAGGGCTTCAATTGCCTTCATTGACAGTTTGTTGGTTCAGTAGAAATGTACGGATGCACAAACGCACAAAATGGAGAAAATGAAACAAGTATGAACGACTTGTTCAGAAACACCTGCGTGTGGGGAACAGTTCTCAAAAATATACACTTCTTATACACACGCATATATATATATATATATATATATATATATATATATATATATATAAACATAATTAAGGGATCAGCAAATATTTGCTTCACCATATACCGAAGTTCAGAAATACCGTATTGATGAAGGAAATTGAGTATCACTCATAATCCAGAAACGCGTCTTCAGTTAACCTTCGGAATGGTTAGTTTTCATTGTTTTTTCTTCTTGTTTTTGCCTTTGTGAGTTACAAGTGATGCTATCTGTGGGATTCTCAGCTTTTTTAGCTGCTATTTCTGAACTTCGGTATATGGTGAAGTAAATATTTGCTGATCCCTTAATTATGTTTATAAATATATATGAGCTTTTAAATAAGTTCTCCACCAATAATGGTGCTTACATACCGATGGGCTTGGTAAAAATTATTATATATATATATATTATATATATGCTTATGTATGTCTATATATCATACGTGTGATATGGGCTTCCACGCAGTTTCCATTTACAATATTTTCATATGTTACTCACTAAACGTTAGTCGACTTGAGATTATATTAGCAGACACTCGTCTAAAGTACTATGGAGTAATATTCACTTCAGAATCATATGGTTATGAAGCAAACCTCTTAACCACACTGCTATACCTTCACCTGAGGACAAATAGAAAATTGACGCACCACATGTTAATTTCTGCTTATTAGATTTGCAAAGAAACAATCTGACAACTATTGCGCATATCACAATGGTGTTGATACTGGATTTTAAAATATTTGTCCCTCCATAGACTTCTTATTTTCCCTGACACTTTATAGTCTTCTATTATCATCTGACGCCTAATACCTATTCACTGTCTTTGTCTTTGTTATGGCTTCTATATTCAGTATGGTGCTTATGTGTAATCTCATGTGTGACAGCTATGTATGTGTGGAGTGGACTGAAAGCGTTTGAAGAGGCCAGAATAACGCATGCAAGACTCAAGAGAAATTTAAAGAAGAATGTTACGATCAAGAAGGTGAATCACAATGACCTTCTTGTGTGCACAGTTTGTGACAGACTATGCCTTTCTTTTGCTGGTCTCAAATCGCTTTTGCGAACCCATGGAAAACGAACTTCCACCAACTATTCTGCCTATATGTGTGTGCATACCTTTCAATGCAATGAATGTTAGGCATGCAAATCTAACGACGGCCTCAAAAGACATTTTAAGATCCACAAAAATCAGAACTTAACTGCAGGTCTTGGTGGTCCAAATCGGGTATGCAATCTATGTGAGTGTCTTTTCAAAATATCGTGTAGTTTAAAAAGCCACATCAGCTGGTTCTAAGGTGTAGGTACCGCAGGTGGTCAAACTCTGCATAAGGAGTAGACAACCACCATATGTATATATGTATGTATGTGTGTGCGTGTGTGTGTTTGTGTCTGTGTGTGTATGTGTACCTACGTGTATGTACACCCGAGCAGAAATATAAAAGTATCTCTGTATTTGCACTTTAAAACAGGCATATCATTTTTTTATATTTTGGCATAAGACCAGTAATTTTAAGGGGAAGAGAGTTAATGGAATACATCGATTCTAGTACTTGGCTTGGCTAGTACATTATTTTATCTATCTTGAATGTAATGGAAGGCACAGTTGGTCTCGGTAGCATTTAAACTCGGAACATAAAGAGCCGGAAGACATGTGAAAGTAAATTATAAGGGCTACATCGAAAGTAATGCAAAATCAGGCATAACTCTTTTATTAGTTCACATAAGTAATCTAAATTTTACATATTTGTAGAGTAACTCTTCTTCTACACTAAATTACTATTCCACATAGTCTCCATCAACAAGCGGTGCATTTGCACCATCGTTAACCTAACTCCCAAATCCTTTTTGAAAAATATTCAGGTGTGCTCTGTTGTGTCCATATCTTCACAGCTACTTTCACCACACCGTGTTATCTAATCGTTGTCCACGATGATTCTTCTTTATTGAGTAGAAGTGGAAGTTTACAGGTACCAGATCCGGTTTGCACAGCGAATGGAAGACCCAGTTTGTTTATTGTCTTATTACTTGCCATAGATGTTTGAGATTACTCTTTGGCATGGCGAATAGGATCGTTTTCAGATCCTTCTATTGTCTCTTCCTCCTAATGGCTTCCCTAATTTTTTTCAGTATCTCACTGAACCGCTCGCTGCTCACGACAGAGCTACTTTCCAGAAAATCAAGGTGAATGACGCCGTTGCCATCACAAAACATCAACTTTGACTTTCAATGCCGATCGCTGGGTTTTGACCATCTCTTACTTTGGGGGAAAGGTGTGACGCAATTACATAGACTGAGTTTACGTTTCCGGATCATATTTCGTCTTCTGTCCCCAGAGCGACAAAGCCTATCCCAATAAGGGATTCAAATGCTTCCTGCAGATCCGAGCAGATTTCTAACCTTCTCTCTTTCAGATTGGGTGTCAACCGCCGAGGTCGCAACTTTGCACACAAGGTCATCCACCATCTTCTGGAATGCATTGTAGCCATATGAGCACAAGTTCTTCAATTTGCAGGGGTACGTAAAGGCTCAGTAAATTATATTGAGCCCAATACTTGTTTAGTATGTCATTGCATCGATCCTGAAATGAACAGAGAACGAACGTAAAGCGCTAGAACAATTAGTACAAGGCATATTTTTCGACGCCCTAACGATCGTGTTTAACTGCTGACAGAATCGTTAGCCTGCCGAGCAAAATACTGAGCAGCATTTCGTCTGTTTTTACGTTCTGAGTTCAAATTTCGTGGAGGTCGACTTTGGTTTCATCCTTTCGGAGTCGATAGAATAAGTACCAAATGAGCACTGGAGTCGATGTAATTGACCTGCCTCCGAAATTGCTGACCTTATGCCAAAATTTGAAGCCAGTAAATGTCTGATTCACAAAGTTAAAAATATATATTCTTTTGTACTTATTAAGTGTCCCTCTAAGTCTTTATATTACTTTTAACTTCTATGCTAACAGATTTTTCAACACAGTTTCTGAGTTTCATTGAGTAACTAAATATTTTGTACTTGAATCTGTATTTATTTAATTTTTGTATCAGTAGGGGATGGTGGTTATTTGAAACTACTATCACTGTTGTAACTAGTAGATGCGTTCCCTTACCACTTAGACATCAATTTGAAATAAAAACAACGATGCCAATACCCGTTGATAAAAAATATACACGAAGTAGAGAAATTTATACTAGACGATCTTTTCTTAGCAAAAATGAAAAAAGAGAAGAAAGTAAAAAGTAACTTTTTTATTCGCTAATCCGGGGAAAAATTACTTTCTCAGTGGGTGTTCTGTGAAAAATTTCCTTTCGCATGACAATTCGAGTATCATCATCATCGTCATACTACTACTACTACTACATGAATATTAGTATATTCTTCACAAACGTAACTATACGATTAAAAAAGATTATATATATATAAATACAGACTTTATTTATTGAACAATATTTCAATAGTACATCTGTCTTCCTCAAGTTGAATATAAAACGAGAATAATGGACAATGAAAATCACACGAAGAACGTAAATCTATTTATAAGTATCGCTTGTTTGTAACTGGTTAAAACAAGAAATACAAACATAGGTGCGGGAACTGCTAGTCAAAGAGATTTGTATAAATCCGATGGAACTTTCCTGGGATTTTGTTCCTGCCCCAGGGCAAGACATTAGTAACTTTTAGATATATTTGTTTTTGCGTGTTTTGAGGAGTGAAAGTTCAGTGGAGTCAGAATAGTTTTTGAGAATGTGTACTTAAATGTGTTCATTGCAGTTACGGTCATTTGTATTAAGATGCTCGGTAAGTTTCGTAGAAGTAGTAAGGTGTCTTTTATCTAATTTTTCTGTTGCTTAACCGACATAAGTCAAGTCGTGTTGTGTGCATCCAGCTACCTACACAATGAAAAAGGCTTTCTGAACTAAATCCCAAATGACACAGTTAAAAGTCACGAATATGCATTAGAAAAATATTGCATAACAGATATCAGTATATTTCACATAGATATCCTCGTTTTCAAGAAATATTTCCTTATCCTTATGTTGTTGCCTTTGGGTATGGGGAAAATATAAGACATTAACTAGTAACAGTGAGCTGACAGAATCGTTAGCACGCAGGGCAAAATGCTCGGCGACTTTTCTTCCGCCTTTACGTTCTGAGTTCAAATTCTGCTGAGTACAACTTTGGCTTTCTTTCTTTCTGGGTACATAACTATGTGCTAGTTGATCACTTGGGCTGATGTAATCGATTATCTCTCTTTTCTGAAATTGTTGGCCTTGTGTCAAAACTTGAAACCAGTATTAACTAGCAACTTTAATCGTTAGTACACTGGAGCTTATGAACGCCGTCCCCCGCTAAAATCTGTGGCAAAAATAGCTAAGCCTTGTTCAATGTGCAACAAAATGAGATACGTCAACTCCACAAATTTTGAAAAAAATGAAGCATGCACTCCCCATCAGATGCAGACCGTTTATCTTGGAAAAGAACAGAAGAAATAAAGAGATTAATTAGTGTTGAAGAGCTTAGAACTTGGTAAAAAGAGTTACACGATATATCAATATCAAAGAAGCAATTGATTTGTCTCTTCGAGTGGACTTGAAAAGACAAGAAGCAACTAATGAGATTTTGGACAGAACTGAGGAGCCTTAAAATTCTAGAGTTTGTTTCTAGTTATTCATAAAGAAAAATACTATTGTATTATTGAATTATCTTGTCTATTGTTTATTTTATGGTATTCATCTCTTGCTCAACTAATGCTCTTCGCAGCTCCTTCATCGATGTAGAGAGTGATGTTTAATTAAGTTACGGGAAACTTATGGCCATTTATTGTATTTTGACCTTCATTAAAGTACGATTATACTTCCTTGTATAAGTTCAATATCAGTATGGTCAAAACTCCTTCCAAAGCCAGCAGGCAGACTATAGAAATCTCTACTCTGTGACACTTTTTAATCTTATCTTCTCCTTTTAAAGTTGCAAGCATAAAAAATTACGTCTGAATTTGTCGGAAGTGAGGTAATTAACACTTCCACTTGAGTGTCTGTTGCACGTTATGTTACGAAATCTAATTTATTTGCTTCTCTAATACAATTTTACATTGCAGAGTGCAAAATTAAATGGTTTTGCCAAGTTCGTAGCCCCAAAATAAATAAATCTAAAAAAAAATAACTTATGTTTGTGTTTGAAAATGTGTTGACATCACTAACCTCCGTAGTACCAACACGGAATCTATACATCGCTGTTTGACTTAAAAATGCGAAATAAAGAAATTTTTTTAAATGACGCACACTAATGCAAGGAAATGAATTTCAGTATTTTGGATTGAAAAGAATCATCATAATTCAATAGCTGTTAATGTAATCGGAAAATTCTAAGACTAACCTATAATCTTTATTTCTAAGAATAATTCAAAGTGAAGCCTATATCAAATTGTTGCTTGGCATAACCTATGCACAACAAACAAGTTACCATGGTTTAATGCAATGTATGTGATAATACTGGCAGGGATGCTGATAGTAGTTCTTAGAACTGTTCTAGAGATGCAGACAATGAACAGAATAAATATATAGTTTCACTGAAGAATGTAATTGCTAAGTGTCTGTAAAACGGATATGAAATCTGGTCTGTAGAAGCGCCTGAAAGAAATATGTGACTTCCAAGTGAAATGAAACAAAGAATAAACATCCAACCTGTTCCGGCTAGTCTGAAGACAAATGAAGATAATGAGAAACGGTCAAGAAAAGGAAGTGCGTGGAAGTGATGTGGGAGGAAGAAAAGTTGGATAGATAAAGGTGCAACATTGACAGTCATTGATATGGAGTTGGATATAAGGTTCTGAAAGAGATGGTACTTTATAGAAAACGTATCTATTGTAATGAGACGAAAGAATGCTATAACAATTAAAATGGCATTAAGAGTAGGCAGACCTAGCGATCATAATATGAAAATGACGCAGTCAGTTTGGTAATATTTGGTTAAAACACGACAACGGAAGTATATAAAACATTTATTTTTATATAATATATATTTAGAAGGTGGTGTGATGGTAGAATCCTTAGTACGCCAGGTGAAATACTTAGCGGCATTTCGTTCGTCTTTTCGTTCTGAGTTCACATTCCACTGAGGTCGACTTTGACTTTCATCATTTTGGGGTCAATAAAATAAGTACCAGTTGAGCACTGGAGTTGAGATAATCAACTTAACCATTTCCCTAAATTGTGAGCTTTGGGTCAAAATTTGAAACCAATATCAATATATCTCGTACTCGTAGAGAGGCGGCGAGATAGCAGAAGCATTACCTTGCCAGGCCAAAAGCATATTAGCATTTCAAATGCTGCCGGGGATGACTTTGTCTTTCATCCTTTCGAGGTTGATAAAAGAAGTAACAGTTGAGTACTGGGGTCGATGTAATCGACTTACCCACTCCCATGAAATTGCTGGCATTGTGCCAAAATTTGAAACCCATATATTTAATAGAACCTATTGAGAACGTTTAAAAATGTTTATTGCCAATAAACTTTAATTAACTGAAATAATCATGGATAGTATTCATAGAATATTTCTTTAACTTAATTAGTTATGCCTGCTTGCATTCAATGATTTGAAAAGAAAAAAATATGATAGTTGTATATTTGTGCATTTATTAAAAAAAATATATGTCAAAGGAATCCTTAGTGAATGTTGCTCAATATTGCTTTTAGATTATTTCTTTTCGTTTATATATATATATATATATATATATATATATGCATGTATGTCTGTAAAGCGATGATTGTATGACTTTTATGTAAGAATTATGGTCGAATTGTATATCAAGGGAATATGGGGTAGATAATTTTGGAGAAGAGAAGATACAGAAATTAATTTGTAAAACGGAAAGAAATAAGTTAAAGCGAATTCGTGATGACAGTGCGTGATAGGTAACGGAGTTAACTAGAAATACATAAACTGTGAAAATTCTCAATTGGGATATAAAAACATTTTTAAAAAGGTATATCATGAAACCTAAGATATAAATTCAGTGAAAATATAGATTTTGTCATATATCCGCGTGTGAAAGACATTACAAGTAGGCTTAGTAGGAGTTCCATAATGTCGACGAGAGTTGCTTTCTTGCGCGGCGTGACGATGTTTCGAAAACAATTTACAATGACATTTAGCGAAAAAAAAAAATATCAGATATGAAAATAAGAAACACGTTTCTATTGGTAAGCACACACGTATTTTCCTCAACAAGGCATTTTAATGAAAATTTCAATCAAATTTTCAGTCAAATGTAATCACAACTGCGTTGTTAAAATTTAAAATTTGAAAACGAAACTAGTTTACTGCTGTAGAGGTAAGCTGCCTGACAGGTGTGAACATTCCATTCAAAATTAATTTACTGCTGTAGAGGTAAGCTGTCTAACAAATGTGAACATTCCATTCAAAATCAGCGGGAAAGAGGATATTTATAGATAACTGGTTAGAAATCTCCAGCTTTGATATCCAGAATATTAAACGTACATCTGTGTCTGTAATTGTTGCTGTAGATAGTTATGTTCAGTGATTATACCATAAGCTAGAAAATTATTTATTTGTAGGTTCAATGTGTGAAGGGAATAGTGAAAATATGAAAGACACGCACACACAGACACATACACAAACAAATATATATAGGCGTGCGCATATCCATGTGGTGTGTTTGAACACGTATGAATATATGTATATGTATATATACATACACACACATGCACACACACAAACAAACACACACACATATATACGAGGGGTGTATGAAAAGTCTTGAGCCTCAAAAAAACAAAAAAACATGGTACAAGACTTCTGATGATTTATTTTTGAACATAGTCCCCCTCGATGGCTGAACACTTTCTCCAGCGGTGCTGAAGCGCCATTATCCCGGCGTAGAAGAACTCTTTTGTTTGAGACTCCAAGAAACTTCCTAGAGCGTCTATGACGACATTGTCACTGGTAAAATGGCGACCAGCCAGGGCATATTTCATTTTTGGAAATAGATGAAAGTCAGAGGGGGCTACGTGTGGCGAATAAGGCGGATGGGAAATAAGTTCGTATCCATAATCACGATAGTTGCCATGGCAACCACTGAGGTATGGGCTGGAGCATTGTCGTGATGAAAAAGGTCTCCTCCGGTGAGCATTCCCGGTCTTTTCCTTTGATTGCTTCCTGTCCATCTCCTTTAGTTACTCCTTTGTCCACTTCAGGATTCCAGCGCCATACCGAACTACTGCGACTGCGCGCAAATTTGCGAATTTATTGCCGAAATTATATTTCTGGTATTCAGATTTGAAGCCAATATTTTTCTCCCTCGCCGCAGGTACTCTTTTTTTTTTGTCTTTCCCTTCATGTCACTGTGTTTGATTCCATCTGCCTCAAGTATTCCCAGGTATTTATAGCTGGATTGAGGTTGAATTGTCTTCATCATTTCACTACTTGGCAGAAAAACTTTCCTCGTCTTATCATCATCGTAGCACATTTTGAGAGTCCAAGCTCCATCTTAATATCATTGGAGAAAATCCGCACAGACTGGACTAGGCTGTTCAGTTCTTCCTCAGTTTTTGTGAATAGATTCAGGTCGTTCATGAATAGCTATTGGTTCAGTTTTCTCTTACCTCTTCCCAGATCATACCACAACTTTGTTTTATTATTATCATTATCATTATTATTATCATTATTATTATTATTATTATTATTATTATTATTATTATTATTATTATTATTATTATTATTATTATCATCATCATTATTATTATTATTATTTGATGAAAACTCTCATCTTATTTTGCTGGCATGATGGAAAGTGCCAGCTGCTCATAGCCAGCAGACTAAGGTGACACTTGTTTACGGGCCATGCTCCAAAAACCCTGCGAAGAATTTGATCTCAACTGATTGAAAGCTGATTTTTGTAGGAGATCTATTCTTATGTTCGTACCAATCTTTTTGAGCCATGTTGGTAGTTGAGTGCTGACACTTCCAAGTATGCCAACCACTATCGGTATCACGTTTACTCTCCTCACTGACCACAGCCTTCGTATTTCCCACTTCACATTATCGTAGTTGTTTAGTTTTCTTCTTTATCTTTGATCTTGTCACCGGGACATGCTATATCGATTATCATGCATGTTCTTTCTTTTTTTTGTGTAGCACAACAATGTCCGGTCCCGATATCAGCTCAGCTGATCGCACTGAATCTTTACATCCCACAATATTTTGGAATCTTCATCCTCGGTGACTCCTTCTGGGCTTTTCTCATACAAAGTCCTTACTCAATGTGGGCCGTGATTTCCACAGAACTCCCAATGGATTATTTTTGCTACATTGTCATATCGTCTTTTGTATTCGTGTTGTGCCAATTTCAACCACTCGCTAACGATGTGCCATACCGTTTCACCCCTCTCACCACACATTCTGCATTTGTCATTGTCGGTAGTGTTGTCGATTCTGCACTTCACATTTGTACTTGTGTTGCGCATATAAGTGCTTGCCTCTATCATCAGGTCACTCCTCAGTATTTTTTACATACTACTCGAACCTGTTTTCCTCTGTTTCGATACAATGCTGGCAACTGAGAAAACCTTCCCCACCCTTTCTTCTGGAGAAGTACATTCTATTGGTCACTTTTAAGGTGGAAGGCTCCGCGCACTGTCAATGTTTTTCTTGTATTGGTATCCATATTCATCAGTTCCTTATTTTGCCATTTTATGATTCCAGCTCCATACCGAAGTGTTGCTATCGCTCATGTATTTACTGCTTGGATTTTATTCCGTCCGGTCAATTTTGAGCGCAACACCAAACTTAGTCTTCGGAAATATTCCATCCTCAGTTGTTTTTACATTTCCTTTTCCATGATTTCGTTGAACTCTAGTATGCCAAAGTATTTGTAGCCTTCCTTTTGAATTTTTTTAATCAGTTCTCTATTAGATAATTCTATTCCTGCTAGGGACTGTACCATGTCTCTTTTCAGGTACATTATGTCACACTTCTTGAGTCCAAATTCCATGCTAATATCAGGACTAAAACAGTGAACCGTATTCACCAAAGAACTCACTTGTGCTTCATCCTTGTCACACAGCTTCCAATCATCTATGAAGAGAGAGAGAGTGGTTGATTGTTTGAGATTTTCCCTTTAGCTGATATCCCAGGTTCATTTTCCTAAGTACCAAGGTCAGATGGAACATGCAGAGAACAAAAAGCAACGGAGATAAGCTTCTTCTGATGCCCAGGGTGGCCAAACTTTTCCTATAAGATGTCAACTCAGTTTTCCACCCCACCGTACTTCTCTCAAGAAAACCTGTCACATTCCTTGCAATTCCAAAAGAAATCTAAGTTCTGGATGATCCACGAATGTGGAATCATATCATAAACTTTGCGATAGTCAATCCAGGCTATTCCCAAATTTGTCCTCTTTCGTTTACTATGGTGCATTACTATTTTGTCTATCAATAATTGGCCTTTGGTACCTCTGCATCTCCTCCTATAACCTTTTCCGTCGTTCTCATCAAAACATTTGTACAGTTCTTGTGCAATTCCTCCTGACACTAACTTACACATTAATGGGAAGCAAAAAATTGGCCTGTAATTGTCGGCAGCATTTCCTTTTGATGTATCCTTCAGACACAATACTGTTCTTTCTTTTGTCAACCAATCTGGGATTTAAATCTTCTCAATCGATCAATACATTGAATTTCTCTGCGATCAATTTATGGTACTTACTGAACTTTTTTATTCAAAATCCATGTACACCATCAGGTCCTGCTGCTTTCCAATTGCTTTCTCTTTTTATTCATACTTCCGATACTGTCTTCTTTGAAGTGGATAGCTGGGGATAAGAAGCTATTTGCTTCAGGCAGCAGTGCTATTCAGCTGCAATATTATGTTGTTCTTGCTTACTCCATATCCTACCCCAGAACTGTCCACTTTCATCAGCATCAGGAACTAATCTTTTACGCTCTATATCATCATTAATTTCTTGATCAAATCTTTTTTGGTCGATTCTAAACAATTGGTTTTGTCGGTATTGCTTAATCCGTTGTTCAAACCTTGTTAGCTTTGCTTTTTTGGCAAGTATGCGCTGCTTCAGTTCTTCAATTACAACATTCAAACTTTTTGTATCTGCATCATGCTTCTTCCTCACTTTTTTTCAAATTTGCGATCATTCTTCAAATCTCTTTTTCTTTTCCTGGCGAGTATTGACACTACACTGTTCAAGGAATTTATATTTTCTGAAATTCTCCTTTTCCAAGATGGTTTAGTAGTAGTAGTAGTAGTAGTAGTAGTAGTAGTAGTAGTAGTAGTAGTAGTAGCAGCAGCAGCAGCAGCAGTAGTAGTAGTAGTAGAATTGCTTTTTGTCCTCAATATATGGTAGTCTTGTTAGTAAATTCGGAGTGGAAAGAATAGTATGGTTGTGAATTATGTAATGGTAAGAGAAAGAGAAAGAAGAAATGTGAAAAAGGTCTTGTTTATGGAGCTAAGGTTTTTGTTTATTCCTTTCATTCTGAAGTGCAAATTTTACTTGATGACTGTACTAAATGAAGGATGATCATTATACAGTACAGAACTTTTACATAGATAGTTTGCTTCTAGTCTTTTGCCTTTCTTTTTTGTTTTTGTAGCAATAAAAGGAGAGGAAGGGTAGGTATCTAGACATTTAGATAACTTGAATTATCAAGGTAGTTAGTAATCTTACATCACATGTTGTTAAGACCATATATTAGTTTATTTAGCACCAAAAACATTTTTTCTGTTAATGAGATGCAATACTTTTTGTTTAAAATTGTAATAAAGCTTGTGAGAAATTCATAGAGAGTTCAATGAAAAATCATTATACATTCAAAGATTTAAAGAGTGGGTTATAATGATTTGATAAAGATTTTATGTTGAGTATGAGAAGAAACCAAGGATTTCTTATAACAAATTGCATCTTTATATAAACTGATCAACAATTTACCAAGTCAACTTACAGCCAATGGATGTGATATCAGGGTCCGTCGAAGTACATTGAGAAATAGATAGTTTGACGCGTTTTTGAATATGAAGAACTCACAAAAGCCATTAACTTTTGCAATTATTCAGTTTCTGTGAGACGATCTGAGAAGCTATGCAATAAGGTAGTAAGGAGAGAAAGAAAGTGAAGATTTGGAAAAGTGGGAATGATGAAAAAGATAAAGCCAAGAAGCTAGAAAAGACGGTATCAGAAAAGTATGATTTTAATGGAAGAATCAGCTTATGAAACACGCAAAGATGTGAGAACGAAAAGTAGATAACAAACAATGTTAGAAAATCAGAAAATTAGATTTTGTGAGTTATAAAAGGCAACTTTATACGATGAGTGGTTTGTTAAAAGGTATTTCAAGATGAAATAATTAAGATTTTTGAATAGGAATGTAAAGTGTTTTTATTGAGGTGAATAGAAAACTTAATTGCACGTAAGCAAAACCTACGATTTGAAGGATAAAACCATAAATTACTTCTTAAAGAGATGATTGTTACCTAAATATATCAAAAGAGCGTGTTTAGAATATGAGAAAAAAACATATTTGAAACTTTCTATAAATACATGAAAATGTAGAATCTAATGCAAGTAGAAAAGATGATCAGAGAATTTTACAAAGGAATAATCGACGCCATTAAATCATTTGATAACTTTTAAGGTATACGGTTGATAGTAGAAGTTACTGTGGCTTTAACATGGCCAGGACTGTTGTACACTAACCACCTCGTGCAGCTCAAGTTAGAACCAGAGCATGGAATTAATTACAAATATGATTAAGAAGCTTAATTAATTTGTTCTCATGTTGAGAATTTCTTCCTACCGTTTTCAGATGCCACAACGACTTAAACACTGACAGTTATAGAAACGCTTATCACTGCAATGAAGTTGCTATTTATAAATGGAAGTAGTATTGTTGTTAACGTTGTTTAATCCCAGGCCAGCTCTAATCAAGTAGACTTTCAAACTGTTTCTTTTATTTTTCAAATACAATCTATGTAGAATTCCGTTACGTTGTATTCAGTTTTAAGGTCGTAGGGTATAGTTTAATAGATATCTGGCGGCTATTTCTAGCAATTCGAATGAATATGTAGAGACCTTCCCGTTGTCTTTCTAGAAGTATTACCAATAGTGTCTGTTTACTTTTAGGGTAATATTGAGTTGGTCATGGACAGATCACATCGTCTATCAACCCAGTCAATTACGACTGTACATTATACATTTTAGACAATTATGTAGTAAATACTCTTTTTTGGTTAAATTTTACTGCTATAGCTTCATCTATTACTTTAACTTCCAAGGGTATGCACAACGTCACAAAAATGGTCTTATCTACATCCTTGTAGTTTATATCTAATTAGAAAATAATTATATATATCTGGTACCAGAGTATCTTTAGGTAATATTTAGTTCTAAATCAAGCGAAATCCTTTTTGGCATTCCTAAGAAAGGAGCGATGGTCATATTTAAGTTACTCACATCTACACGTCTGAGGTGAAATAACTTAATATATAGGTTATGTCATATACTAGCTGAATTACCCGGCGTTGTCCGGATTAGTGCTGTTCTTATTCAGATTAGTAAACAATAAATATGAAGATATATATATTTTTTCTCATAACTATTCCAAAATATGTATATTTTATTTTAAAATATCCAAATTGTAATGATAATAGAATTTCGAACTCAAAATCTGTCAATCTTGAAGCGCCTCAATTAAACAATATTCATTGTGTAATTTTTTTGTTGGTGTCCAAATGAATAAAGTTTTACTGTTTCCAACTCGTGAGCAGCCAACATAGAGTTGGCCGTGGGAGAAACATGTAGTAGAGATTAAGTTTAACTACTGTGAGGATTTGACCCTGAGATTTGTTAACTGAAATACCAAAAGTTAGTTTGACTGGAAATGGAAGCCTCTTAAATTGAAATAGAACATCTGTAAGTATGAGAGAAAATTTTGGAATAAAGACATTTTCTTCTCTGTGATTAACTGACATTGTTGTTGCTTGGAAGGCGTGGGGGTTCATGGAAGTAACAATTAAGCGAGTTCCATTACACAGGCGAGGTGGGTCAAGATTCATAAATAACATAATGGGAGCATTCAGCTTTAGTGTCAGATTATGCGGTGGCATTACAATGGGTTTAAGTGTGTTCAGAAATTCAAACAGGTATTGAACTGCCTAATGTTGATCGACTGTTGTGTGAATTGACGGAAAAATCATTTCTGTTGTATCTATTAAATTTTGAAGATCATGATGAGTTTATCAGCCATTTCATTAGTTGGAGCAAGTAAAGCTCTTTGACATAGCCAGTTTACATCAGTGTAATTGACAATCACACATACACTGACACATATATACCCTCACATATACACTGACACGCACATACACTGTCACATATACTCACATACATATACTAAGACAAACACACAAGACATATATTTACGTAACGAACGCGCAAACACGCACACACACTCATATACAAAATGTGTCGTGGTGGTGGAATAAGATTCCTTTACTATTTTGTACGTAACGAACGCGCAAACACACACACACAGTGACAGAGACATACACACTCATATACAAAATGTGACGTCGTCGTGGTATAAAATGTCCTGTACTATAGTCGACCATAGAAAGATTATTTTCGAGAAAATGTTATATTATTTTAATCTAAATGAAAATGAAAATTACATGTTAACACACGCAGTGTCTAATACTATTACCTTGTAAAATTTGATTTGATTTGTGGGAGCCGTTTGAGAATGCATAGGGAACAGACAGACAAAGAATTTTATATAGGGAAAGATTATATAACTTAATATTTCAGTTATATAATACATATAATATATATAAGGTGGCGAATTTGTTTGATTTCAAATTTCTGTTTCTAAAGAGAATAAGGATTATTAAATGTTTGGTGCAATGACAGAACGATCAGGAGAAGGTCATAAAATAAGAAATAAGAGCACAATTTGGCACAGCAAGATAAGCCATAAAATTATTCAATACAATCTGGAAAGAACATGAAAATGAAACTCCAGAATACACTCTTTTGGAAAGTTGCAATGTATGGATGAAAAGGAAAGCATTTGGAACAACATACTATTGGAAAGTACAGAGGATAATTTGGACTGACTATTGAACAAATGAGTCAGTACATGAGGAAATGTAAAGGTAAAGTTTCCTTCTCGAGTCATACCGACTCATAAAGGTTAGTTTCTCGATTTTCATGGCACGGATATCCGGTCCGTCGCAGAATTACTCATTTTTGCGTGCTGAGTAGACTGGAGCAGCGTGAAATGTAGTGTTTTGCTCAAGAACACAACGCGTCGTCCTGTCCAGTAATCGAAACCACTGTCTTACGATCATGAGTCCGACATCCTAACCAGTAAGCCACGTGTCTCCACGCTACCTAAGGAAATGGGAACAGAAAGATAATTTCTCATAATTGTCAGGAAGTGAAATATGCATTATTTCGAGCTAGCAGAAAGACTGCCTTTCGGGTGCTTTTCTTGCTAGCCACTTGATAATATTTTCACATTGATATTTTCAGTCGCATATTTGTTTGATGTCTCTTGTTCAATTACAAAATTCTAATGTGATATTTGTGTAATAACGAAATCAAACCTGGAGTGTGTGTGTGTGTGTGTGTGTGTGTGTGTGTGTGTGTGTGTGTGTGTGTGTGTGTGTGTATTTATATTACAAAGACAGTGAGATAGGGAGAGAGAGAGAGAGAGAGAGAGAGAGAGAGAGAGAGAGAGAGAGAAAGGGAGAGAAAGCATTGCAAACAATGAATTAAATAAGCATGAAATGAAAAAATTCGTATAAGTAAAAGTTCGTTAAAAACTATCTTGTACCGATTATTTAAATTTGTGAGCTTAAAGTATTCAATAATAAAAGGGTGTTCAGAAAGTAAATTTTCTTGAAAATTTCAGTTTATAAAAAATTTGACTTGCTTAGTAAATATTTCTTTCAGTAATTTATCGTAGTTGTAATATATCTCTAATTTAAACAAACTTCAAGGTAACCAAACTACGTTTAGCGTGCTTGAAGTAGCAGCGAGCACAGTTATTATGGTATGGTTTATAGCGTTCCAAACAGCCGTACCAACTAAGTCACTTTAAAAAAATTATAGCGGTATATTGAGAAATTTTCATTTCATCAAAAATATTCAATTAACAAACTCCGGAAATTGATATAATCATAAGCCTCAATGTTATACAGTTATTTTGTCTAACAACATTCATTTATTCAATAACTAATTTTTTTACATTACCTATATAGAGTAAACTGTGGATTTTGAAAATAGTGAATTAAAACTTGAAATTAAAAAATTGAAATGAATATATATTAAATTATCATGAATGAAAGAGTGAGAGACTGTTGCAAATGAAAACAGATAATTTCGCCTGCAATGAATATTGCTTGTTAAACATTAAAATCTAGTCCGCAGTGAATGCAACGAATACTTAAATTTCGCAAAAACTTCAATAAATTGAAATTACAGGAAATTTCTTGGAACATGAATTCATACAAAAATTTCCAGACGGTCAAGCCTTTAATAATTGCTTTCTTTTAGTAACTGTTGCCTACCTAATTAATAAGCAGCTTTGTTCATTATAATATAGATTTGTCATCAGGATCTAGAACCTCAGCACTCACATCTTAGAGGGAAGAGTTAATGAGGAACGACGAAGGGGAGACTGAGAAAACGTTGACTGGATGACATAAAAAAATGAACCGGAAGACCTTTGGTTGAATACACAACCGTGGCCAGAGGCGGAAATCGATGGAGTGAGATGGTGCATGAATCCATGAATTTCGACTCTCAGTAATGAGAATGGGAATTAAAAAGATAGACAAAATTGCAGTAAATAAAACTATAAGTAAATATAATTCAAATAATATTATAATTTCTATTATTTTGAATTTACAATATTAGAGACAGTATTACTTAACGCTAAATTTCAGTTACCATTAGAAATAGATATATAACATTTCTTGTCATAACATCAGTTTACGATGTTATATTTTGACATCTTTTCTTGTACACTTTATCTCTGGAATAGTTATAGTGAAAACATCCTTGATTTTTAGTTTCTACAATTCTATTTTAATTATTTTTTTGTTTTTTTGTGGTCATAATTTTCTCTCAATGTCGTTGCCAAGTTTTGTATTTTAAGTGGCAATCAGTCGACGTCAGATTAGTTTACTCACATCACTAAAGTTCTTTCGAACGTTGTAAACATTAACAAACACCCTACTTGAAACAAGAAGCAAGATAACAGAAAGAGTGGAGCACCGAAATGAATGTACTGTAATACTTAATCTCGCTACTGTATTCTTTAATTTAAAGTTTTACAAGGACCAATATGCCTTTATTCCATTGGTGTGAAGGCGCGTGGCTTTGTGTGGCTTAGTGGTTAGGGTATTCAGTTCACGGTCATCAACTCGTGGCTTCGATTTCTGGCAGTGCGCTGTGTCCTTCAGCAAGACACTATTTCAGGTTTCTCCAGTCCACTCAGCTGGCAAAAATGTGTAGTACCTGTAATTCAAAGGTCCGGCCTTATCACATTCTGTTTCACGCTGAATCTTCCTGAGAACTACGTTAAGGATACGCATGTCTGTAGAGTGCTCAGCCACTTGCACGTTAATTTCACCAGCAGGCCATTCTGTTGATCGGATCAACTGGAACAATCGTCGTCGTTACCGACGGAGCGCCAATTAATTCTAACAGAGTCACTAACATAAATACTGGTACTATGATTTCTACAATATTTTAATAGAAATTTTATAACTGACTTAATTTACTTCAGTAATTTTGTAGTCCTTATTATGTCAACAACAGGAAGAGGAAGTGTAAACGTAAACCCCCAACAGCATTCGAACTTCGATCGCAAAGAGACATATACACACAAACACCGAATAAAATATGTTCTTGATTCTAGTGAAGATAAATCAACATTTTAATGAGCCACGAAAAAGAGACAACCGCAATCTCCTGCTAACTTAAATCCTTGATGCGATTCCATAATTAATTGAAGACGTCTGATTTCCCTTATATCACCAATGAACGCCAAAATTTCCAAGCTTGGAAATTTTGGCGTTCTCCACACTCAAACAAGCTGATTTATTTATTCTTTGGACTTGGAAACAAAAAGAGAATAAATTAGGAGAAAAATTGGTGAATCATACACAGTATATTTCCGCAAAGAATATATATATTATGCATGTGTGTGTGTGTGTGAGTGTGTGTGTGTGAGTGTGTGTGTGTGTGTGTGTGTGTGTGTGTGTGTGTGTGTGTGTGTGTGTCTATGTGTGTGTGTATGTGTGTGTGTGTGTGTGTATGAAGATAAAACGTTTATATTATTATTCAGAAAGATAAAGAGGGGAAATGTGAGAGGGAGAGAAAGAAAGAGAGGGAAAGAAAGGGAGAGAGAGAGAGAGAGAGAGAAAGAAAGAGAGGGAAAGAAAGGGAGAGAGAGAGAGAGAGAGAGAAAGAAAGAGAGGGAAAGAAAGGGAGAGAGAGAGAGAGAGAGAGAGAGAGAGAGAGAGAGAGAGAGAGAGAGAGAGAGAGAGAGAGAACTAAAAATCTATCTTATAGGTCAACAAATTATTTTTCACTTCATGAAACTTCAAGTGAATTAATGAGAAGAAAAAACAGTTTACCAAATATATATGTAAAACCATGCGGATACATTCATTATATAGTACTCATACACTTAACAGTCACACAACCACATTCACCCTGAAATAGATCATACATACATACATACATACATACATACATACATGCATGCATACATACATACATACATACATACATACGTACGTACGTACATTCACACATACATACATAGA
>NC_142931.1:107351807-107354307 GCF_046866305.1 Octopus bimaculoides
TCAGATATAGCCAAATGAATCTAAATATATCCAAAGACACTCATACATACAGGCAAACATATATACATGAAAACATACATACATGCATACATACGTACATCCATCCATCCATCCATCCATCCATCCATCCATCCATATATATATATATATATATATATATATATATATATATATATATATATACAAACACATGCAAACATACATACATATATACATGTAAACATACATACATACATACATACATACATGCATGCCAACATGCATACATACATACGTACATACGTACGTACATACACAGACGCCTATATATCTGTATATGTGAATGTATTCTATCTATCTATCTATCTATCTATCTATCATCTATCTATCTATCTATCTATCATCTATCTATCTATCTATCTATCTATTCATTTATTTATCGATCTATCTGCGTGTGTGTTAGAAATAGTAAAATCCTCGGCACAGTAGTGTATACTTAAAAACGGAAAGAATGATTTATTTGATGGTTATTAATTTCCTATTTAATGATAAAATGTTTTGAAATCTAAAGTCTATTTCTTCAGTGATCAAAAGATTCAAGAAACCTATGAAGCGAGTCTTAGATTTCCAAGCTTAAATCATTCTTCAAACTAGTCTTATTTCACATCAGAGTTCTTTTAATATAGGTTGAGTAAAGCATCTTTCTTTCTTTCTTTCTTTCTTTCTTTCTTTCTTTCTTTCTTTCTTTCTTTCTTTCTTTCTTTCTTTCTTTCTCTCTTTCTTTCTTTCACAATATAATTTATTTTTCAAACTGATAAGCACAAAAATAGGCCTCTGAAACACTTGACTTTCGAGTATAATACTTGTCAAATTACTTTCCAGTACACACCTTATATGCATAGATAAACATATAAAGATTATTTTTTTTTTAAATATTGAAATGATGGGATGTGGACGAGCAGTTAAGGAGTTGGGCTTACGATCACAAGTCGTGGGTTCAATTCCTTGAACGAAGCATTTCAGTTCACGTTTTTCTAGTCTAGTCAGCAAAAATTAGTTGCAGTCTAACATTTGAGCAACTTTGCTTTCCTCTATCTGACACACCACCTGTCTGTCTGTCGGCAGTCATCTCTAAAGTAAATAGAGACCATCATTTTTGAAAGATATATTTCTAGATACAAAATAATATCATTTGGTGCATTTAGACACTTAATCTAGTATTAGAGAGACGTACTTTGTGCGCTTTTTAAATATTTAAACCGTTTGAGTATCATGTTAATGTGTTTAGAAACTGTCTTTTGTGGAATTTCTACTCAGGCTCCACATATGTTCAATAGATTTGCCTTTGGTGTTGGTTCTCGTGACTTTTTTCGCACTACTCTGTCCTGTGTGCCCCAAAGGTGTTCATATGAAAAACTGGCTTGGCTAAGAAACACTTCTGATTTCATTTTTTCCATGCCAGTCACTGATCGTTTGGGATGTGTGGCATGGAGCACCACCGTCCATAAATAAAGTTACATGTTTTTACCATTTGACCACTGGACAAAATTGGGAGAAGTGCTTTTCCAAGGATGGTGATGTATTTTTCCCAGCTTATGTTGCCAATACACTCCACCTGTTCTAGACAACTAATACTCCGGCTTGCTCTCCGTACAATCACTGAAAATCCATCTTGTTTCACAGTTTGTTGCAGCTGATTTAAATCATGCACTTGAATAGGCAGTCGACAGACCCACAAACATTCAGTGTCAAAAATTGTGCAAATCATTCGTCCGAGAAAATTACAGTTTTCCAGAATCCTAGCAATATTTGCTGGCTAAAGAAGAGGTTTTCTTCTAGCTTCTCTGCATTAGTAAGCTAAATTGTTGGAGATACCTCACAGACGTACTCCGATTCATTTGAAGTTGCTCAGAGGGCCCAGGTCCACCTGAGCGGGCTGCTGTGACTCCTTTTCTTTAGCAGGAAAATTGTATAATGACTGTTTACTCTGGTAAGAGAAATTCCAAGATTTTGAGCAGTCTTATGCTGGATTAATTCACCCTCAGATTGACCCACTATCTGCTATACGTTCTGTTTAAAAATCAAACAACTGTTTTGTTTCTGCTGTCCACAGCACGGCTTGTCGCTACAAACAATATACTGAAATTTGAGATGAAAAATAATAATGCATTAACAAGTTTGAAGAACCAGGTATTGCCCGCACAAATAAAACGGTATAATGAGCGTCTATTTACATTCGAGACGTCTGTATACATACATACATACATACATACATACATACATACATACATACATACATACATTTACTCTACCTAGATTGCAGGTTTAAGTTTATACCTGTAATTACTGGGGTACAGGGATATGTAACACACTGCCTAAGCACCAGTCTTGAGGAATTGGGCTTCTCAAAACTAGAAAGGAGAGAGTTGATTCGAGGACTACAGATCTGTAAAAACTGTAAAACTTTCCAGAAGTTTATCATTTAAGTATATATGCGCATGTCTAGAAATGCAATTATATG
>NC_142931.1:107359307-107374307 GCF_046866305.1 Octopus bimaculoides
AAGATAGTTAAAATGTGCAGGTAAATGAAATAATCAGGATCAAGAAGGAGAAAAAGGCAAATGTTCATACACACATGATGCAGAGAAGAAAAGAAATGGGAGCGGAGGTGAGAGAGGAATCGAATGGTCTTTTGTTTTAGAGAAGAGAGTGCGTAAGGAGAAGAAAGCAACAGGAGGAGTGGTGTGGTCTGTGAAGGTGGGTGTTGGCAAATTAAAGAGTGAGTAGCGGTCGAGCACAAGTGACGGACGGGGCGAGGGTAAGAAAGAAATCGGTGATTCAAAGGTATCAACTAAAACAAGGAGTGCTCATGTATAGAAAGATGTGTGTGAGTATGTGTGTGTGTATGCGTGTATGTGTGTATGGCTGTGCTTGAATGTACACCAAGTGTAAGTATGTGCATGTATGTATGTGTGTTGCATGTCAATGTGTGTGTATATATGTATATTTATGTGTGTATATGTCGAGAGAATGAATAGCCAATGACTAAAAAGACATGAGAGTATCAGTGGGTGTACATGTGTGTGTGTGTGTGTGTGTGTGTGTGTGTGTGTGTGTGTGTGCGCGTTTGTGAAGGTTAGGTGGGTGTCCCCGCATATCTATCTGTGAGTATCAAAGAGGAAAGATGGCAGGTAAACAGAAGTGTATGTGTGCGTGCATGTGTGTGTGTGTGTGTATGTGTGTGTGTGTGTATGTGTGTGTGTGTGTGAAAGAAAGAAAAATTGCTGAATTGAGGTGCATATATGTGTGTTTATATACGTGTATAATTGAAGGATGTGAAGGAGTGAAGGCAAAGGGGTTGCACAAAAGGAAGTGTGTGTTTGCGGAATCTGTGTTAATGTAGGTGTGTGTGAATGGTGTGTGTGTGTGTGTGTGTAAATAAAATAGTTGGGTGTAAGGGGATGGAAGTATGTTTAATTGTCAGAACTTCGAAATAAAACTTATTTTGATGATCAAATCGGTGGTAAAAGAACAAGATCATCGCACGGTGTTTGTCCTAAATATCTTTCTTGTCAGATTTATAGAAGCAATTCTGCCAATGTTTCATTCAGTTTGAACCCTGAAAGCAAGAGTACAGACTCATGGCTATTTGTAGTATAGATAAAAGTTCTATATGACTGTACGAAAATGTAGCTATTTAGTGATTTGCACTAAGTCGCATGACCGAAAAGAGAAACAACCACTGAAAAAAATGCGTATTCGTTTATCGAAAAGAGAAAGAAAAAATATTACATTCACATAACTGTTTTCTTCTTTTCTGCTTTCAATCATTGGATCGTAGCCATATCGGGTAACACAACTGCCATGTGTTTATAATCGTTCATATCGACCTTCTGTACATTCTCTGGTCCTGATTTTGGTTAACATGCGGTTTAAATGGTTAAAAAACATTTATGTAAATTGATTGGAAGTGACAACGGTGAAATTCAGTAATTTCATGGTAAGCTATAATAAATTGATAGGAACAACGCTTCTGCTTCTTGTTTCTTTCTGTACAGCTCATTAGTTGAGTAGGAGTATTACATTGTTCTCATATAAATGTGTTGGCTATCATGCACCTACACACAGTTGTGTTCGTTGCTGCTTGTAGTATGTTGGAGTGGTGCACTTCAGCTGTTATTTCTGAAATACTTAAGATATCATTAGACGGTACTATACATGAAGATTCCTTTCGATTCGGTATAATGAAGACGTTCTGTTAATAAAATTAAGGGATTTCACCAGTTCATCGTAGGTTCTCTTTTCGAAATTATGGAATGTCACTGTCGTCATTTTCCTCAATTTACTTACATTTTAAAAATTTCTAAATGAATGTTAAATCTTATTTCATCGATTTTATAATATAGAAATTGCAGAGTGTTTATTGGCAATAGAGGAAATAACTCAGACGGACATTAAAACCGCTGGGTATTGCTGTTCGAGTGCACCGGAGTTTTTTCCTCTCTATTTTTATGGTGTTGAAAGAAGAATAAAAATGTAAAATACGAAAAAGGGATTTTTTGTCACTGTAAATTAGTCGGGTCTGCGGTAAGGATTCTGCTTATTGGCAAACGATAGCAGATACAAATTTGATAAGAATTTACCACGAAATACATATTCATTTTATGATGTGAAAATATTTCAGGAGTTTTACTCTTTATGCTGAGTTTCATGAAATTTGTGAAATTAGTTATATCATACAGGGAGTGTCTCATCCTCTACGTGTCAGTAATAATGCTATTATTTGGTATCTATTGCTGTGGTGATACTGCTGGAGACTTCAGCGCTTTTTGTAATTGCTTTACCAAATCGACGTTATTAATCATAATTAATACTTATAGTGTCTTTATCGCTGTCGTCTCCATTAGAATGTCTTTCATGATCGAACAACTTCTCCAACTCATTCAGAAAAGTATATTTTTCAAGGCAACATAACATAAAAATAGATTTTACCTAATACCATGTAATAAAGATTTCCACACAGTTTAGCATAGAGCTTTCTTAAGGAATAATGATAAAAGAAAATTGATAGTTGGACAGTAAATCATTTTGAAGTAACTTAAATGTAAATCATTTTACAAATATATTTATATATATTTGCATAACAACCAGTGTAATTTACAAGAGAAATAAAAGATGAGAGAGATATAGCGAGAGAGAAAAATAAAAGAAAACTGTAAAAGCAAAGTAAAGATGAGAAAAAGAGAGAGAGAGCGAAAGAGATGAAGAAAGAGACAAAAAAGAATGTTAAAGCTAGAAACATTAAATGAATCGCAAAAAGAATAAAATTTCTGATGAGACAGAGTAAGAGACAAGATTACATTTATATGAATGCTTTTTACAAAACTTATCATTCCGTGTTTAGTGGTACTTAGTCTTGAATGATAGTTAACAATTTTGTTCATGCAATTTCTGTCGGCAGAAGTATAAAGTCTTCAAAGTAATACAAATGAAATATCTATATGTATTTTTTTTCCTTTTCGTGCTCCCAATACTATTATAAAATTGAATAGGTTTAATAACAAACCTAAAATTAAAACAAAACATATATTTTCCATATTTATATAAAATAAAAATATCTTTGTGTGTCGATTTTGACACGCGTGTTAAGAATTTTGAAACATCATTCTAATAAACACATAACACTTCAGATCATAATAGAAGACGTTCGCATTGTAGATTTTCCTTCGTATGAATTAAATATTAGTAACGTTCTGTGCTATAATTTTAAACAGTTCACTGCTTGTTAAAGCATTGTGCATTGTATTTTTACACACGCAACACCATGTTGTTATAATTAGGTTTTGGCAACTGAGGCTACACTTGACAGCTGAAACACTGCGTAATTAATAAATACTTTATTTACTTGCAGAATTGGGTAAAATATCTTCTACGCGTCTGGCGACTGCCATGGAGGGGTGGGGGGTCTTCTGTAACCACTTTGTTTCAGTATCTCTCGAAATTTAGGCCAGTCTTAATATACAAAATAACTGATCGTGTACTCTAATTACAAGTTCTCATGATCGCTAATTAACTCCGGGTCAGCACTACCACAGCAGGCTTGTAATGAAAACGGCCCGGCGGTAATCTTACCGTTCTTCTCTAGAGTCAGTTCATATCTAAGAACATCCAATGTGTCCCTCCATAATACTGTATAATTTGTGGGAATGTTGCTACTTATAGCATGTCGTGCAATTAAACAGTTTTCTTTTTGGCTCCTCTGAATGTACAACAGTCTACCCAGTAAACTATGGCTACCCAGGCACCCGTCACAAGAGAAACCTTCCTATTTTTCTCGAACCATTTTTCGAGTTCACTCAACTGGCAAGATAACTACAACCAAATGTCCTTCGAGTCATACCGTTTTCTATTTAAAAAAAAGATTATATTGAATAAGGATATAATTGAAAATGAACAACAGCAAAACACGGGAGGGTCACTACAGAAGCCCCGTTGATCATATGTTTTCTTTATCAGTGCTGATCTGGTTCTAAGCAACAACAACATTTGTAACACCCTATTTTCTTTTACATAAAATATTTAAAAAAAGAAACCCTTCCTTATAATTTAAGATAGAAAATACTACTCTGAAGACACGCTTTTTCTCCACATATAAAGATAGAGGCTACAAGAAACAAAACATGCTGAGCTTTAAGCTAAAAGACATTTCACCCAAATATGTACTTGATGCTTCTCTTGTATGGATGAATACATCAACATTTACAATGTCACACTTGGCTCTTGCCCATTATTTAGAAAAGAATGTTTTCTGTAGAATAAGCTCTGATCTGATTAAGACAGGAAATCTCTTTATTATACTAAATTATATAAGCCTGTCGTTGTTTCATATCGATTTTTACTTATACTTTGTCACATTGCGATTAATACTCAGCAAATTAAATCTTATGTCCCCAAGATAGATTCCTTTTGACTACACACAAGGCCAGATGCTGTTTATTCAATAGAAGCAACTATAGTGTCTTACTTGAGTTTACACTGAAAATGAATGAAAACGATACCAAGTCAGACAGTGAACAGAAATTGCAGAAGACAATGAAAGCTGAATATAGTAAAACATATAGCTCAATGGATTTATCAATTAAAGAACAAGAGACATCGCATGATTTACTGGCGAGAATTTAGTGTTAATTTAACAACTCTGCGTTATGCTGTCCATCCACCATCGTCATTTGTCTCCTACATTTAGATGTTTGAATGTTATCATTATCTAGATGTGAACATACTCGCTGTAGCACAATCTTAGCTTGATTCATATTCTCATTGTTATATATGCCGGGGTCTATAGAAGAAAATAGATCTGATGATATTCAAAAAGCCTGCAGATTTAAAACAAAAACTCACTGAGTCAAAATACTCACTTAAAACGCGACATTAGTAACAGGAAGCAATTAAACTGTTTTTTGACACCTATTGAGAGTGGTTATTTTTTTACTTATCTATTTTCACTATCTTATACCAACTTCCACAGGTTATGTTTTCCTCTTTTGCACAGAAAATAACCAACAAATAGAAGTCAAGAAAGAAATATCAAATGTTATTGTCAGGAATTGAGGAAAAGCAAATCTAAATGCAACTTTCATTGACACTAGTAATTTAATAATGATGATGATGATGATAAGTGCCCCTGCCACTTCCCTTCCCAACGCTTTCAGTCATACTGTAACCTCTCTTAGCCTTCACTTGCTCTACAACGCTGGGTGCATCTCGGCAAGTGATTGTAACAAACATGCAGATTAAAAGTAAATAATAATAATAATAATAATAATAAGAAGAAGAAGAAGAAGAAGAAGAAGAAAGGCCTCAGTATGGCCTGGGTGGACTACCAAAAGGCTTTCGACAGTGTTCCCCACACGTGGATTCTGGAAACACTAGCCATAAACAAGGTGGCACCAATTATCATAAAATACATAGAGCACTCAATGAACAAATGGCAGACAGTGCTACAGCTCCAAACAAAAGAGGGACTTGTGAAAACGAAAGCCATCCCCATTAGAAGAGGAATATTCCAGGGAGACACGCTCTCTCCACTCCTGTTCTGCCTGGCACTCACACCTCTAACAGAATTGCTAAATAGAACTGGATGCGGTTACAAATGCTATGGAAAAACAGTCAGCCACCTTCTATATATGGATGACCTAAAATTATATGCAAAAAACGACAAAGAGCTAGAAACACTACTACAGACAGTACACGGCTTTACCAAGGAAATAGAAATGAAATTCGGATTAGAAAAATGTGCCAAAGCAACCCTGAAAAGAGGAAAATTAGTTAAAAGTAGCAATATAACACTAGATAAAGCCAATGAAATAAGAGAACTAGACGAAAGCCAACCATATAAGTATTTAGGAGTCAATGAACTAGATAGGATACAACATACACAAATGAAAGAAAAAATAAAGAAAGAGTACTATAGACGAGTTAGATCAATACTAAAAACAGAGCTCAATGCTAAAAACAAGATAATGGGTATCAACACTTTAGCTGTCCCAGTTATAAGCTACAGCTACAACATCCTTAACTGGACACTAAACGAACTATGTAAAATAGACAGGAAAACAAGAAAAATAATGACAGGATATAGGATGCACCACCCAAAATCTGACATAGAAAGGCTATATATACAACGCACAGAAGGTGGCAGGGGTCTTATACAGCTAGAAAACTATTATAAAATAATCACCATAGGACTGCAAAAATACCTACTCCAGAAGCAAGGGAAACTAATACAAATAGCCACAAAACACGAGCAAAACAAAAAACTGTTTTCAGTATTTAAGGAAGCTGACAAATACAAACAAGAAATCAATCTACCTAACAAATACGAAGAAGAAGAAGAAGAAACAACAAAAGCTATAAAACAAATGAAATCCAAACTAAAACTAGAACAGCAACGGACCATGATAAAACGATGGCAAGAAAAGCCCCTACATGGTAAATACTGGGCTAAACTAAATGCGAAAGAAATAGACAGAGAAAAATCCCAGCAATGGTTGAGAAGCTCAGGACTCAAAGCAGAGACTGAAGGATTTTTAATTGCTGCACAAGACCAAAGCCTCCCCACCAGAAATTACCAAAAACACATAATGAAAAGAAATATAACAAGTAACTGTAGAATATGTGGAGATCGACAAGAAACAATAAATCATATTATCTCTGGCTGCCCAGTCCTGGCTAAGAAGGAATATATTCACAGACACGACAGAGCTGGGACCTATATACACTGGAAGCTATGCCAACATTATGGAATAGCAACAGAAAAAAGATGGTATAAACACACGCCAGAAAAGGTCACAGAAAACGAGAAAGCAACCATACTCTGGGATATGCCAATACACACAGATAGAGAAATTAAGGCAAATAGACCAGATATAGTTGTCAAAGATCATGAAGGAAAAAAATGCCTTCTAATTGATGTTTCAATACCAGCAGATGACAACGTTTCTCTAAAAGAAATGGAAAAACTTTCAAAATACAAAGACCTGGAAATAGAGATAACTCGAATGTGGAATCTAAAAACAGAAACAATTCCTATCATAGTAGGTATAATAAAAAAATATTCAGACAAATACATAACAAAAACACCAGGACTTACAAATATATATAACATACAGAAAATTGCACTACTGGGTACTGCACACATTCTACGCAAAACACTTTCAATACAGTAAACATAAGAGCACCACAGCAAACCACAGCACATACCCAAGGCGCACAGAGCTGCGCTCGGTAGTGAAGTGAAAGTACGTTATAAAAATAAAACTACTGAATGATAATAATAATAATAATAATAATAATAATAATAATAATAATAATAAATATAAAGATCTTGAAATAGAAATTAGCAAAATGTGGAATCTGAAGACGAAAACAATACCTATTGTCATAGGTGCCCTGGGAATGACAGCGAAACGGGCTGATTACTACCTAGATCAGATACCAGGAAACCCCAAAATGGCTGAAGTTCAAAAGATAGTGCTCATGGGAACTGCCCATATCCTACGTAAAATACTGTCTATGTGATCTCAAATTTTAAAGCAAACACATAATTTTCTTATGGTTTCTTAAACATTCACTTGAACAAAACTGTACAAATCGAAATATATGGTACCCTAGGCATAACACCTACATAAACTTCTAACTTGTTGTCTCTTGAGGTCTCTGGGTGAGACTTGGATCCAACTTGTACAAATGCAAAACAAAAGTCAAACATAAAATAATAATAATAATAATAATAACAATAATAATAATAAAAATAATAATACATCGCACTCCTCTGGAACTTCACCATTCAAACTGACAGAAAGATAGACGCAAATAGGCCAGACATCATACTGAAAGACTTCAGACAAAAATCATGCCTCCTCATTGATATGACTGTCCCAATCGATATAAACTTATCTGCCAAGACCTACCAAAAACTGAGCAAATATAAAGATCTTGAAATAGTAATTAGCAAAATGTGGAACCTGAAGACTAAAACAATACCTATTGTCATAGGTGCCCTGGGAATGACAGCGAAACGGGCTGATTACTACCTAGCTCAGATACCAGGAAACCCCAAAATGGCTGAAGTTCAAAAGATAGTGCTCATGGGAACTGCCCATATCCTACGTAAAATACTGTCTATGTGATCTCAAATTTTAAAACAAACACAATTTTCTTATGGTTTCTTAAACATTTTCTAGTACAAATCCAAATGTACAAATCCAAATATATGGTATGTACAAATCGAAATATATAGTACCCTAGGCATAACACCTACATGAACTTCTAACTTGTTGTCTCTTGAGGTCTCTGGGTGAGACTTGGATCCAACTTGTACAAATGCAAAACAAAAGTCAAACATATAATAATATTAATAATAATAATGATGACAATAATAATAATAATAATAATAATAATAATAATAATAATAATAATAATAATAATAATAATAATAATAATAAGGTATAGGCACAGCCCAGAAAAGGTCACAGAAAATGAGAAAGCAGCCATACTCTGGGATATGCCAGTACACACAGATAGAGAAATTAAGGCCAATAGGCCGCATATAGTTGTCAGATATCACCAAGAAAAAAATGCTTTCTAATCGTTGTATCAATACCAACAGATGTCAATATTTCTCTAAAAGAAACGGAGAAACTTTCGAAATCCAAAGATCTGGAAATAGAGGTAACTCGAATGCGGAACCTAAAAACAGTAACAATTCTTTTCTTGTTCTCCGTGTATTTCTTCTAGACGAGTTGTCCCTTGCAGTTTCTTTCTCACTTCCATTATTATCTTCTCTTGTTCCATCTTTTCTAGCCTTATTGTGGTCTTAATTTGTCTAATCTGATCAGACAGTCATTGTTAACTCCCATCCTTCAGCTCTTCATACTGATATCTTTCCAGAGCTCTAATAGCCCTTTCCTATAGCCTATTTTCTATGGTTTATTCCTAAAATAATATTCAAACAATAACTTTGTTGTTCTCCTTTGCTGTTAAAGTTCAGCAGCAGCTTTACGACCGGGCCTACGCTGCTGTTCCACAGGACACCTTCCGAACTCGACACCTTCCGAACTTGACATTTTCCGAACTCGACACCTTCCGAACTCGGCACCTTCCGAACTCGACACCTTCGCTTCAACGTCTTTGATGCCGTTAGAATTCATTCTCATAATTAACATTTCTCTTGTAACTGAGGTATGTATTCAAAGGTAACTATCAATCAGTAATTATACTGTGTTACTATCCGTAGACAGGTTGTCACCTAAGATTTCTGAGAGGCTTGTCTGCCCTGGTTTAAGCTGGTTTCTCTGCGTTGGTAGCCACCTCCAGTATTCATCCTCGCAATACTTAAAGACTCATATATGTTGTTGGATGGCCTTTGACTTTCTTGAGATCAACCGTCCTTTAACAGGTTTTATTTTTCGTCCTGCAGAGTATCAAACAAAATCCACCCTCCTCACCAAACAAACGCTTGGTAGGATTGTGGTTTAGTCGCCGAAGGCCATTTCATGAAAGAGGTTGTATTGAATTCTATGTTACCAATAGCAGTAAAAGTGACCTGACATATTACAATTACTATTATTATTACCAGTTCCGTCTCAACCACCAAAATTATTACTTCCACTAAAATCAATAATACTTTTATTATCATTCCAGTTATCATTCCTATTTACCATCATATTATTATGATAATTCGCACAATCATTACCATTAACAAAACACAAGTGGAGGTGGTGGGATGAACCTATGATTTCGGGTTTTCAAGCTTTCCGTTACGAAGATTTTCGGTATAGGTAGTGTGGGCGAAATTGGATAGACGCACCGCCAGCAAACAAGTTTCTAACACTGAATAGAAAGATAGCAAAGCCTCATCAGCAAGCAGGTTTTTAACATTAAATAGAAAGATAACAACATTCAAAGCAATAAAAAAAAAGAATAGAAGACGAAGACACCTGATTGAAGTGCTGTGCAATGGAACTGAACGCGAAACTACTTGGTTGTGAAGCGAGCTCCTTAACCATACAGCCATCTCTACACCTACATTTGTATACATTCGCTGCATGCGTATGGGTGTCATACGTATAGACACACATTGCTTACTGCGGCATCGTACACCTTCGTCTGTGTGTGTGTGTGTGTGTGTGTGTGTGTGTGTGTGGTAATACGTATGAGAACATGCAAACTAGCATCTTAGCTTCCATTATCCCTGTTTATTTCTTAAACTATGTATGTGTGTTTTTTCTGTGTTTTTTTTTTATATTTGCCTGTTTGCGTGTATCTAAGTATGATTATTTTCTGTCCGCAGCTTGATTCCATCTGTTCGCCTACAGAGTTGCAGATGTGTATGTCAATAATGCTTTTCATAAGCTGCTTTCTGCAATCGTTAACCTAAGAACAAAAACCACCTCTTTCCTGCCTGAGCGGCGTTCCATTCCATCCTTCTTTTTCTTCTTCCTTTTCAACCATACCCTTTCTTCTTTATTTTCTACCATACCTTTTCTTTCCGCTTTTATTTTCACTCTACCTCCAATTTCACCCAGTCTTAAATTCTCTTTATTTGTCTTTCCAACAACGTTTTTCTCCCACGGGGATGTGCAAGGACTAACTAAAAGCTGAACATGAAGTTTAGTATGTCGTATAAGCATAGTGAAAAATTTTGAATATTATAACGAATGTTGGATGACTAAAATGTAAAAAGCGTATTTTGTTGAATAGAATTTTACCCTCTGAAAATTAGGACACAAGTTATACTTAGAGTGGTAGAAATAAATCAAACAAGACGATACAGCTGGCTTAAGTTTGAATGCAAAATATAAATATTCCAGCAATGATATAAAAACATGGAGACAATTTCACACCAGAAACTTGAAGAAAGAGTTCTTTAAGTTCCATATTCCAAAAAATTATATAAATATATTTTTTGTGTTGAGTGATCTTTTCTCTTCCTTCTATTTACATTTACGTGTTTATATCTTCATATTACTCCTTAATAGAGTAAAAACCTTTTGCAAAGGCATAATAAAACACAAACTAATTATGAAACTTTTGTTTTTGAATTCTTCTACCCAAAAGTTCTTCAATCATGTTAAAGAAATCTTCCCTCAGAGAAACCTGAACATTTTATAAGGAAAATCGAATGGTGTGCAGATTGTTTTGACAAATTCAGGCTAGTGCATATTAATTTGACATAAATATACCAGGAATTCCCAGTAAGAATTTTATTCGCAGAAGAGCATATTACCTTCGGAGAAGTAAAAATTTGAATGAGACCTTTTGAATTTGGTAAAAAGAGTTAGCAACGTATTAATTTCCAACTACTTTTAAAATTCTTTAAACAAGAATTTAACATAGCTACGAAATTCCAGGAAAATTCATATATCACTGGATAAGACGAAAATATCTTTAATAATATTTTAGAAAAAAAATTATACATAGCTCTAAGCTTTAAAACCAAAGGTATTTCCTTCTATTGTAGAATAATTGTTCATCGGTTATAGCATAGCTCAGCGCTGTTAACAATAAATAGCACCGCAAATAACTTAATTTAATATCACAGAATGCTAAATCTTCCACAACTAAGCCTACTCAGATTTACTTTCTGTTTATATCATTATACCAATTAGGGAATTTGTTCTTTCTGCATAGATGGAGATCCATTTTGTTATTCGACAAAACATTCAAAGTTGTCTTATGGTTTGATGTCTCCATGTCATTCTACGACGAAACAAAATCAGTGGAATCCATATTGCAGACATTTTGTATGAAATTATTTCCTATGAGCTAGAACAGATCTCGTTAAAGCAATATGTTTAAGAATTACTGTTGAAATTATTCGCAGCATACGAGGGTGGGCCGAAAAGTTCATAAACTATGAAGAAGTGATACTACAGCTGTAAAATCTTGCATGCATTAATTTCAACACTTCTTATTAATAGCTGCATTATTTTATTCAGGTAAACTGGCATTTCACTGCTCAAGGTCTTCAAATGTAACTACTAGCTACCTCTCATGTAAATGGATAAAATTTGGCATCGTGGTATTACCAAGTACCTTCAGGGAAAGGGTTTAGCTCCCAAGCAAATGGTTGCTACGTTAGGAGATTACGCTCTAGTTTTATCAGCAGTGCAAAAGTGGGGAGCTAAATTTGGGAGAGGAAGGGAAAGCCTTGAAGATGACTCAAGGTCTGGACATCCTGCAACTGCCACCACTGAGGTAAACATTGACTGAGTTTACTACATGGTGATGGTTACAGACAATTGACAATAAATCAAATAGCGAAGGCTATTAACGTATCCCATGAGAGAGCTGAGACCATTCTGCGCAATGAATTTATACTAACAAAGGTTTTTGCTTGGTGGGTGCTACATCTTCTGACACCTGATTAAAAGCGCCCCAAGCAGATCACATCACAGGAAAATCCGACATTGTTTGAGGCAGATCCAGCTGGTTTCCTTGAACATTTCGTAACCCATGACGAATGTTGGCCAGAGACAAAGAGACAATCCATGCAGTGTAAACACCTCTTCTCATCTGCTCCAAAGAAGGTCAACATCGTTTTATCTGTAGGGAAGGTGATGGCATCGGTCTGGGGGTGTAAAAGGCATTACCTTTATTGACTATCATCAAAAGGGCCACACCATCGATGGAGAGTATTATGCCAACTTGCTGAGGCAGTTACGAAAGGTTGTCAAGACCAAAGACCCAGGAAAACCTACGAAGCGTGTCTTATTTCATCAGGACAATGCTCCAGTTCACAAGTACAGTACTTGGCGTGCGTAGCTGTGGCTTTGAACTAGTCGATCGACCTCTCTATTCTCCTGATTTAGCTCCATTAGACTATCATCTGTTCCCCAACATGAAAAATATTTGGCTAGGAAGCAGTATCGCAGTGTTGATGACATCATGTCTGCTGTTAATAGATTTTTTGACCAACAAGATGAAAGAGTCTTCACCAAGCGAATCCAAGCGCTGCAACATCGATGAAAGAAGTGTGGACCACAAGATAGACTATGTCAAAAAAGAAACCTCATTTGGTCACATTCCATAAGAATATTTTGGTCAGCCCATAACCTGTTCAGCCAACCCTCGTAGTTAAGTATCTGGATATAAACCTAAATTGTGAAATGAATACATTTTCCTTATCATGATAATAATAATAATAGCTTTTCTACTTTAGGCACAAGGCCCGAATTTTGGGGAATGGGCATAATCAGTGAAATCGACTTCAGAACTTGAGTGGTACTTAATTGATCGACCCCGGAATGACTAAAGACAATGTCGAATTCAGCAGAATTTGAACTCAGAACGTAAAGCCGGAAGAAATGCTGGTAAGCAATTTGTTCGACGCACTAACGATTCTACAAGTTCACCACTTTAACAACAATAGCAGTGATAATAATAATGATTTTCGATTTTGGCACAAGGCCTGTAATTTCGGGGGAGGAGATAAATCTGTTACATCGACCCCCAGCGCTCAGTTGATACTTATTTTATGGAGCCTGAAACTATGAAAGGCAAAGTCGACCTCGGCCGATTTTGAATTCAGAACGTAAAGATGGACGAAATGCTGCTACGGATTTTGTCCGGCGTGCTAACGATTCTGACATCTTGCGGCCTTCTATGATAGTAAAATGTTATCTTTTGAGCAGGCCTGTTGGTGGTGAAGGGAAGCCCATATGAGGATGTAGAAAGAGAATGCATGATATTTGGATGGAGGTGCAAGGCTTGGATATTACGGAACAGAGACTGAGTGACCAGGCATGAATAATAAAGAAGAACAGATGACTAACAGAGCTTGATGAGATTAAGAAGATGGTGACGATTGAAAATATAGTGAATGAAGATTAAGTGGCTACAGAGAATGTTGATGCGTTTAAATTGAATGAAGGTGTTTAGGAGAATGATGCTGGTTTAAGTTTTGAGAATGTAGAGGAACTGAGTGTTGAGGACAAAGGAATAATCACAGACATCACTGGTATCATTGAGAAAAGTCTGGTCATGGAAGTAAATGGGTTTAAGAAAGTGGATAGAATCTTGTTTATGGGATGGCCTCCGAAGGTAAATAAAACACTGAAAGAGATTAAGATGGATTGTATGACTGGAACAAATAGATTAGTTAAAGCTTGCATCATCTACATAGGAATAAAAATAGGTCTTGAACCAACATGTAAAAATGGAAAAGTAGAATAAAGCAATCAATGAACGAACTACGGAAACTTGTCAACATCCTGGAAAGAAAGAAACAAAGGAGAAGGAGAGATATCGGGAACTAGAATGTAGATATTGGTCAACAAAAGTGGTTAAATGTAATCCTTGAAGAGCCAAAAGAAAGAGTACTGGCTAAAGATATAAAAAATTAAAGATATGATGAAAGAATTGAATACTCTAAGGTCAGCAGTTTGCTCCAACAGGATCATAAAAGGATTAACCAGCAGTTGAACGGAAAGGTTAACAGCACTGAAAACCTGACGTTGAAAAAATTAGGTTTTGGAATGAAAAAGACCATAAGAAAGATACTGAATAGTTGAAGGAGATAAGATCGGGGGAAATGATGTAAAGTAGAACAATATAAAGATAACAGCTGAAATGTTGACCGAGCAGACAACAGAGTTTCCAAATTGGAAATGTCCATGACCGGACGGGGTACAAGAATACTGGTTGAAAACTCCCAGTATTACACGAAATAATAACTGTGTAAATGGATGAAATGATCAACGTCGGGGTCGAAATCCCGAAGTGGATGACCGCAAGGAAATCTGTTCTTTGCCAAAAGCACCACGGTAACTCTGATGTAGAAGTTAATGACAGGAATAATATCTAATTGTGTGTATGAGTTCATTGAAATGGAAGTCATACACTGGAACAGAAGGTCCACAAGATGAAAAGCCGTGGGATAAAAGATCAACTTCTGATAGGCAGAATGGTGTTGAACGACTGTAAGAAAAGATATATTAATTTGGGTATGACATGGATCGATTATAAGAAAGCTTATGACATGGTTCCGCATTCCTGGA